>NW_026292537.1:0-13405 GCF_023091745.1 Budorcas taxicolor
CGGGGGCGGGGGCGGGGGCGGGGGGCGGGGGCGGGGGCGGGGGCGGGGGCGGGGGCGGGGGCGGGGGCGGGGGCGGGGGCGGGGGCGGGGAATTTGTGCGCCTGGCCGGGGGCGCGGGTGCCTGGGTGCGCTCCTGCGTGCTTTGTGTGCGTGGGTGAGTGCGTCCGTCTGTGCCTCCTTGTGCCTTTCACCTTTCAGATTATGAACCCCGCCCCCCCACCTCTCCCGCACCCCCGCCCCACCACACACACACACACACACACACACACACACACACACACACACACACACACACACACTGCCTTGTCCTTTGCCTAGCTGTGTGTCTGTGCCACTCCTGCCCCCCTGGGACACCCACAACCACAGGTGCACCGTACACACCACACGCATACCTGTACACACACCCCGCCTGCACACTGCGCACACACACATCCCGACCCCAGACACACACAAACCCAGCCGGTTCGCAACACACACCACACACCACACACCACACACTCCCCCCCCCCCCCCACCCCGCCGCGCTCTCCCATACACACACATACACACACACTGCATTGTCCTTGGCCTGGCTGTGGCTGTCTCCCCCTCCTCTGGCTCTGCGCACACACCACATGCGTAGCCGCACACACCCCCCCCCCCCCCGCCCATAAACCTCCCCACCCCCGCACACACCACGCCCCCACACAACCCCGCCTCCCCCACCTATCCCGCACCCCCGCCCCCCCCCCCCCCCCCACACACACACTGCCTTGTCCTTTGCCTAGCTGTGTCTCTGGGGATAAATAAGTATGAACCTTTCAGATGAATCGTGGGAACCTTGAGTGACATCAATGCCTTTCTTGATTGGAACTCACGACACCCCCACCCTACGGGAATGCAACTTTATCCGGAGGGTGGTGCCTGGTTTAAGAAAAAACACCCCTGGAAAACATGAGTGGTTTGGGGATCAGAAGAGAGCATCCTCACATGGCAGCAGGCCTCGTGGCCAGAAGATGAAGGAAAACCCCTAAGACCTTCCTTGGATGGAAAGGGGTTCAGCCTCTTTCTCGCCACTGATATTTCCTACGACGCTATCCGTTTCTAATCTCTCTGTATATCTTATCATGAATTAAGTTTTTTCCTAGGACGCCGACTCCATCCCCACCCTCGAATCACCCTGGATCCACCAGGGCTGGACCCCGGCATCGGTCGGTCGGTCGGTCGGTCGGTGCGTGCGTGCGTCCGTGCGTGCGTCCGTGCGTGCGTCCGTGCGTCCGTGCGTGCGTGCGTGCGTGCGTCCGTGCGTGCGTGCGTGCGTGCGTGCGTGCGTCGGTGGGTGCGGGCGTGCGGTCAAGAATGCTCCCCCTCCCCCACCCCCGTCCGTCTGTCCGTCCGTGCGTCCGTCGTACCTCGCCCAGAGACGTTCCCGAGAAGTGTTGGCGTGTCCCGCTTTCCTGTCCACGTCGGTGACGGAGCGGAGAAACTGCGCCCTAGGATGGGCCCCCCCCCCCCCCCGTCTGGCAGCGAGTCCCTGCTGGTCTCCCTCGGAGCTTCTATGCTGCGGCCGGCTCTCTGGACAGTGGGTTGGCTGTCGGGCGCCACCTGCCTGTCGGTCGCTTTTTGAGATGGCCCTGCGGGGGGACCACGGGTGGAGCGGGCCGGGCCGGGCCGGCGAACTCTTGAATGCCCTGGGGCTGTGGAAGGAGGCTGTGTGGGAGCGGCACCTTGGGCCAGAGGTCCATGGGGAGCCATTTGGGCTTTGTTGCTTGGGATGGGATATCTCCTTTGGGGAAACTGGATGGATTTGGAGAACAGCTACGGGAACCCCAGGGAGGTGACTTTTGGGGGGCTTGTCTCCCCTGGCATGGGGGGAGATCTTCCTTCTCCCGCCAAGGATTTCAAACAGAGCCACGACAGATCACGCGGATCCACTTGCTCCAGTCAGGTTCAGGGGCAGAACGCGAGGACCCAGGCTGGCCTGGGGACAGCGAGTCGCGAACCCCGCCCCCCCCCCCCCCCCGAAACTCGGAACACTCCCCTGTCTGCCTGGCCGAAGACAAGTGCTGGCTGGTGGGGGCACACTCACATTTCGTGGGAGTGGTCTTGATCGCGGAGGTGCTGAATGAGCTCAGAAAACACAAGCAGATGATGCGGGATATCCGTCCGTGCACGTGATCCTTTGCCTGACTGGATCTGTCTCTGCCCGCCCACCACACACACCACACGCAGACCCCACCCCCCACACACACCATGCCCGTACCACACACCCACTGCGTCGTCCTTTGCCTGGCTGCGACTCTCTGCCTCTGTCTCTGCCCGCACCACCCACAGGAACACCCTACACACCACACGCATACCCGCACACACACCCCGCCTGCACCCAGCGCGTGCACACACACATCCCGGACCACCACCACCCCCCCCCCCCCGCCACACACACACACACGCACACATACCCCCAGCCCGTACGCACCCGGCCCGCACACGCCACACACCACACACCACACACTCCCCCCCCCCCCCCCCGCCGCGCTCTCCCATACACGCACATACACACACACTGCATTGTCCTTGGCCTGGCTGTGGCTGTCTCCCCCTCCTCTGGCTCTGCGCACACACCACATGCGTAGCCGCACACACCCCCCCACCCCCCGCCCATAAACCTCCCCACCCCCGCACACACCACGCCCCCACACATACCCCGCCTCCCCCACCTATCCCGCACCCCCGCCCCCCCCCCACACTGCCTTGTCCTTTGCCTAGCTGTGTCTCTGTGCTACCCACCCTCCACCACACCCACACCCACAGGCGCACCGCACACCACACGCATACCCGCACACACACCCCGCCTGCACACAGTGCACACACACGTCCCGACCCCAGACACACGCACACCCAGCCCGTTTGCACCCCGCCCACGCTTGCCACACACCGCACACTCCTCCCTTCCCGCCCCAGCCACCCCCCTCCCCGCCCCACTGCGTTCTCCTTGGCCTGGCTGTGACTCTCCCCCTCTCCTCTGTCTCTGCCCACACACCACATGCGTAGACACACACACCCTGCCCCGCCCATAAAACCCCCCACCCCCGCACACACCACGCCCCCACACATACCCCGCCCCCCCACCTCTCCCGCACACCCCCCCCCCCACACACACACACACTGCACTGTCCTTTGCCTAGCTGTGTCTCTGTGCCACGCCGCCCCTCCCCGGGACACCCACAACCACAGGTGCACCCTACACGCCACACGCATACCCGCACACACACCCCGCCTACACACAGCACACACACACATCCCGAACCCAGACACACACACACACACACACACACACACACACCCCGCCCTCACACGCCACACACCACACACTCCCCCCATCCACCACACACACACACACACACAGACACACACACACACACACACACTGCGTTGTCCTTGGCCTGGCTGTGACGCTCCCCCTCTCCTCTTCCCTCGCTCTGCCCACACGCCACACGCTGAGGCCACACGCACCCAGCCCCGCTTCCAACGCCACACCCACCCCCCGCCCATAAACACCCCGAGACGACGGCACACGACACGCCCGCGCACACATCCCGCTCCCCCACCCCTCCCGCACGCCCCCTCGCCCCCCCCACTCTCCCCACCCCACCCCCCACACACACTCTGCCTTGTCCTTTGCCTAGCTGTGTCTCTGGGGAGAAATAAGTATGAACCTTTCAGATGAATCATGGGAACCTTGAGTGACATCAATGCCTTTCTTGATTGGAACTCACGACACCCCCACCCTACGGGAATGCAACTTTATCCGGAGGGTGGTGCCTGGTTTAAGAAAAAACACCCCTGGAAAACATGAGTGGTTTGGGGATCAGAAGAGAGCATCCTCACATGGCAGCAGGCCTCGTGGCCAGAAGATGAAGGAAAACCCCTAAGACCTTCCTTGGATGGAAAGCACCTGATTTTGAGCAAGGTCAGGATTGCTGACCCCCGCGTGACTCTGGATTCATCCCTATGTGTAACCAAAGGTTAGAAGCAAGCCTAAAAAACAAAGAAATGGGATCCGTTTCTGGAAAGACGGATTCCCCTGGGTCGTTTCTCTCTTGCTCCCCGTTTTTCTGGCTGAATTCCCATCTGCAGCATGGATGTGATGCCACGTAAACCAAGGGGTTCAGCCTCTTTCTCGCCACTGATATTTCCTACGACGCTATCCGTTTCTAATCTCTCTGTATATCTTATCATGAATTAAGTTTTTTCCTAGGACGCCGATTCCATCCCCACCCTCGAATCACCCTGGATCCACCAGGGCTGGACCCCGGCATCGGTCGGTCGGTCGGTCGGTCGGTGCGTCCGTGCGTGCATGCGTGCGTGCGTGCGTGCGTGCGTGCGTCGGTGGGTGCGGGCGTGCGGTCAAGAATGCTCCCCCTCCCCCACCCCCGTCCGTCTGTCCATCCGTGCGTCCGTCGTACCTCGCCCAGAGACGTTCCCGAGAAGTGTTGGCGTGTCCCGCTTTCCTGTCCACGTCGGTGACGGAGCGGAGAAACTGCGCCCTAGGATGGGCCCCCCCCCCCCCTGTCTGGCAGCGAGTCCCTGCTGGTCTCCCTCGGAGCTTCTATGCTGCGGCCGGCTCTCTGGACAGTGGGTTGGCTGTCGGGCGCCACCTGCCTGTCGGTCGCTTTTTGAGATGGCCCTGCGGGGGGACCACGGGTGGAGCGGGCCGGGCCGGGCCGGCGAACTCTTGAATGCCCTGGGGCTGTGGAAGGAGGCTGTGTGGGAGCGGCACCTTGGGCCAGAGGTCCATGGGGAGCCATTTGGGCTTTGTTGCTTGGGATGGGATATCTCCTTTGGGGAAACTGGATGGATTTGGAGAACAGCTACGGGAACCCCAGGGAGGTGACTTTTGGGGGGCTTGTCTCCCCTGGCATGGGGGGAGATCTTCCTTCTCCCGCCAAGGATTTCAAACAGAGCCACGACAGATCACGCGGATCCACTTGCTCCAGTCAGGTTCAGGGGCAGAACTCGAGGACCCAGGCTGGCCTGGGGACAGCGAGTCGCGAACCCCGCCCCCCCCCCCCCCCCCGAAACTCGGAACACTCCCCTGTCTGCCTGGCCGAAGACAAGTGCTGGCTGGTGGGGGCACACTCACATTTCGTGGGAGTGGTCTTGATCGCGGAGGTGCTGAATGAGCTCAGAAAACACAAGCAGATGATGCGGGATATCCGTCCGTGCACGTGATCCTTTGCCTGACTGGATCTGTCTCTGCCCGCCCACCACACACACCACACGCAGACCCCACCCCCCACACACACCATGCCCGTACCACACACCCACTGCGTCGTCCTTTGCCTGGCTGCGACTCTCTGCCTCTGTCTCTGCCCGCACCACCCACAGGAACACCCTACACACCACACGCATACCCGCACACACACCCCGCCTGCACCCAGCGCGTGCACACACACATCCCGGACCACCACCACCCCCCCCCCCCCCGCCACACACACACACACGCACACATACCCCCAGCCCGTACGCACCCGGCCCGCACACGCCACACACCACACACCACACACTCCCCCCCCCCCCACCCGCCGCGCTCTCCCATACACGCACATACACACACACTGCATTGTCCTTGGCCTGGCTGTGGCTGTCTCCCCCTCCTCTGGCTCTGCGCACACACCACATGCGTAGCCGCACACACCCCCCCCCCCCGCCCATAAACCTCCCCACCCCCGCACACACCACGCCCCCACACATACCCCGCCTCCCCCACCTATCCCGCACCCCCGCCCCCTCCCCACACTGCCTTGTCCTTTGCCTAGCTGTGTCTCTGTGCTACCCACCCTCCACCACACCCACACCCACAGGCGCACCGCACACCACACGCATACCCGCACACACACCCCGCCTGCACACAGTGCACACACACGTCCCGACCCCAGACACACGCACACCCAGCCCGTTTGCACCCCGCCCACGCTTGCCACACACCGCACACTCCTCCCTTCCCGCCCCAGCCACCCCCCTCCCCCCCCACTGCGTTCTCCTTGGCCTGGCTGTGACTCTCCCCCTCTCCTCTGTCTCTGCCCACACACCACATGCGTAGACACACACACCCCGCCCCGCCCCCAGCGCCACACACACCTGCCCGTCCATAAAACCCCCCACCCACGCACACCCCACGCCCCCACACATACCCCGCCCCCCCACCTCTCCCGCACACCCCCCCCCCCACACACACACTGCACTGTCCTTTGCCTAGCTGTGTCTCTGTGCCACGCCACCCCTCCCCGGGACACCCACAACCACAGGTGCACCCTACACGCCACACGCATACCGGCACACACACCCGCCTACACACAGCACACACACACATCCCGAACCCAGACACACACACACACACACACACACACACACACACACACCCCGCCCTCACACGCCACACACCACACACTCCCCCCATCCACCACACACACACACACACAGACACACACACACACACACTGCGTTGTCCTTGGCCTGGCTGTGACGCTCCCCCTCTCCTCTTCCCTCGCTCTGCCCACACGCCACACGCTGAGGCCACACGCACCCAGCCCCGCTTCCAACGCCACACCCACCCCCCGCCCATAAACACCCCGAGACGACGGCACACGACACGCCCGCGCACACATCCCGCTCCCCCACCCCTCCCGCACGCCCCCTCGCCCCCCCCACTCTCCCCACCCCACCCCCCACACACACTCTGCCTTGTCCTTTGCCTAGCTGTGTCTCTGGGGAGAAATAAGTATGAACCTTTCAGATGAATCATGGGAACCTTGAGTGACATCAATGCCTTTCTTGATTGGAACTCACGACACCCTCACCCTACGGGAATGCAACTTTATCCGGAGGGTGGTGCCTGGTTTAAGAAAAAACACCCCTGGAAAACATGAGTGGTTTGGGGATCAGAAGAGAGCATCCTCACATGGCAGCAGGCCTCGTGGCCAGAAGATGAAGGAAAACCCCTAAGACCTTCCTTGGACGGAAAGCACCTGATTTTGAGCAAGGTCAGGATTGCTGACCCCCGCGTGACTCTGGATTCATCCCTATGTGTAACCAAAGGTTAGAAGCAAGCCTAAAAAACAAAGAAATGGGATCCGTTTCTGGAAAGACGGATTCCCCTGGGTCGTTTCTCTCTTGCTCCCCGTTTTTCTGGCTGAATTCCCATCTGCAGCATGGATGTGATGCCACGTAAACCAAGGGGTTCAGCCTCTTTCTCGCCACTGATATTTCCTACGACGCTATCCGTTTCTAATCTCTCTGTATATCTTATCATGAATTAAGTTTTTTCCTAGGACGCCGATTCCATCCCCACCCTCGAATCACCCTGGATCCACCAGGGCTGGACCCCGGCGTCAGCCGGTCGCTCGGTCGGTCGGTCGGTCGGTGCGTGCGTGCGTGCGTGCGTGCGTGCGTGCGTGCGTGCGTCGGTGGGTGCGGGCGTGCGGTCAAGAATGCTCCCCCTCTCCCACCCCCGTCCGTCTGTCCGTCCGTGCGTCCGTCGTACCTCGCCCAGAGACGTTCCCGAGAAGTGTTGGCGTGTCCCGCTTTCCTGTCCACGTCGGTGACGGAGCGGAGAAACTGCGCCCTAGGATGGGCCCCCCCCCCCCCCCCGTCTGGCAGCGAGTCCCTGCTGGTCTCCCTCGGAGCTTCTATGCTGCGGCCGGCTCTCTGGACAGTGGGTTGGCTGTCGGGCGCCACCTGCCTGTCGGTCGCTTTTTGAGATGGCCCTGCGGGGGGACCACGGGTGGAGCGGGCCGGGCCGGGCCGGCGAACTCTTGAATGCCCTGGGGCTGTGGAAGGAGGCTGTGTGGGAGCGGCACCTTGGGCCAGAGGTCCATGGGGAGCCATTTGGGCTTTGTTGCTTGGGATGGGATATCTCCTTTGGGGAAACTGGATGGATTTGGAGAACAGCTACGGGAACCCCAGGGAGGTGACTTTTGGGGGGCTTGTCTCCCCTGGCATGGGGGGAGATCTTCCTTCTCCCGCCAAGGATTTCAAACAGAGCCACGACAGATCACGCGGATCCACTTGCTCCAGTCAGGTTCAGGGGCAGAACGCGAGGACCCAGGCTGGCCTGGGGACAGCGAGTCGCGAACCCCGCCCCCCCCCCCCCCCGAAACTCGGAACACTCCCCTGTCTGCCTGGCCGAAGACAAGTGCTGGCTGGTGGGGGCACACTCACATTTCGTGGGAGTGGTCTTGATCGCGGAGGTGCTGAATGAGCTCAGAAAACACAAGCAGATGATGTGGGATATCCGTCCGTGCACGTGATCCTTTGCCTGACTGGATCTGTCTCTGCCCGCCCACCACACACACCACACGCAGACCCCACCCCCCACACACACCATGCCCGTACCACACACCCACTGCGTCGTCCTTTGCCTGGCTGCGACTCTCTGCCTCTGTCTCTGCCCGCACCACCCACAGGAACACCCTACACACCACACGCATACCCGCACACACACCCCGCCTGCACCCAGCGCGTGCACACACACATCCCGGACCACCACCCCCCCCCCCGCCACACACACACACACGCACACATACCCCCAGCCCGTACGCACCCGGCCCGCACACGCCACACACCACACACCACACACTCCCCCCCCCCCCCGCCGCGCTCTCCCATACACACACATACACACACACTGCATTGTCCTTGGCCTGGCTGTGTCTCTGTGCTACCCACCCTCCACCACACCCACACCCACAGGCGCACCGCACACCACACGCATACCCGCACATACACCCCGCCTGCACACAGTGCACACACACGTCCCGACCCCAGACACACACACACACCCAGCCGGTTCGCACCCCGCCCGCACACGCCCCACACCGCACGCTCCTCCCCTCCCCCTCCCGCCCCCCCCCCCCACTACGTTGTCCTTGGCCCGGCTGTGACTCTCCGCCTCGCCTCTTTCTCTGCCCACACACCACATGCTGAGGCCACACCCCCCCCCCCCCGCCCATAAACACCCCTCGACAAGGGCACACGACACGCTCGCGCACACATCCTGCCCCCCCACCCCTCCCGCACGCCCCCTCGCCCCGCCCCCCCCCACCCCCCCACACACACACTGCCTTGTCCTTTGCCTAGCTGTGTCTCTGGGCCTCTGTCTCTGCGCCACCACCCCTCGCACCCACAGGCCACACCCACACCCACACCCACACCCACAGCGGCACCCTACACACCACACCCATACCCGCACACACACCCCGCCTGCACACAGCGCACACACACATCCCGAACCCAGACACACACACACACACACACCCAGCCCGCCGGCACACGCCACACACCACAAACTCCCCCCTCCCCTTCCCCCTCCCCTTCCCCCTCCCCCCCCCCCACACACTGCGTTGTCCTTGGCCTGGCTGTGACTGTCCCCCCCTCCTCTGTCTCTGCCCACACACCACATGCGTAGCCACACTCCCCGCCCCGCCCACCCCCCGCCCCCAGCGCCACACACACACACATCCGCCCATAAACACCCCACGCCCGCACACCCCACGCCCCCACACATACTCTGCCCCCCACCTCTCCCGCACCCACCCCCCCCACACACACACTGCACTGTCCTTTGCCTAGCTGTGTCTCTGTGCCACGCCGCCCCTCCCCGGGACACCCGCAACCACAGGTGCACCCTACACGCCACAGGCATACCCGCACACACACCCCGCCTACACACAGCGCACACACACATCCCGAACCCAGACACACACACACACACACACACACACACACACACACACACTGCGTTGTCCTTGGCCTGGCTGTGACGCTCCCCCTCTCCTCTTCCCTCGCTCTGCCCACACACCACACGCTGAGGCCACACACACCCAGCCGGGCTTCCAACGCCACACCCAGCCCCCCCGCCCATAAACACCCTGCGACGATCGCACACGACACGCCCGAACACACATCCCACCCCCCCCCACCCCTCCTGCAAGCCGCCTCGCGCCCCCGAACCCCCCAACTCCCCCCCCCCCCACGCCACTGCGTTGTCCTTTGCCTAGCTGTGTCTCTGGGCCTCTGTCTCTGCGCCACCACCCCTCGCACCCACAGGCCACACCCACACCCACACCCACAGCGGCACCCTACACACCACACGCATACCCGCACACACACCCCGCCTGCACACCGCGCACACACACATCCCGACCCCAGACACATACACACACACACGCAGCCCGTTCACACCCCGCTCGCACAGGCCACACACCACACACTCCCCCCTACCCCCTGCACACACACACACTGCGCTGTCCTTTGCCTGGCTGTGTCTCTGGGCCACTGTCTCTGCACGCCCCACCCCCTTCCGGCCACGCCCACACCCACTGGCGCATCCCACACGCACACACCCATGGTGCCCACCCGACACACACTCGGCCTCACGTGGAACCTATACACACACCACACTCATGACCCACCCCCCCCCACCCCCCACCCCCCCCCCCCCCCACACACACCCACACCCACGCAGCACCACCTGGGCATGCCCCAGACACACCACCACACACCGCCTCCTGCCGGGGTCCAGCCCCGTTGGATCCAGGGAATTCGAAGGCGGGGAAGGCGTTGGCGTCCTTGGATAAATACATATTTAACGACAGAGATACAGAGAGATTAGAAACGGATCGTGTCGTAGGAAAATGAGTGGAGGAAAAGAGGCTGAAGAACTTGGAATTCAGCCAGAGAAACGGGGAGCAAGAAAGAAGCGACATGGGGGTATCGGTCTTTCCGGAGACGGATCCGATGTCTTTCGTGTTGGGTTTGCTTCTATCCCTTTTGTGACATACAGGGATGACTACAGAGTCACGTGGGGGTCAGGAGTCCCGACCTTTCTCAAAATCAGGTGCTTCACATAAATGTACGGAAAAGAAAAAGGTCTTAGGGATATGACATCATCTTCTGGCCGTGAGGCCTGCTGACACGTGACGATCCTTTCTTTCTGATCCCCAAAACACTTCTGTGTTCCAAGGGTGTTTTTCCTTAAACCAGGCACCACCCTCCAGATAAAGTGACATTCCTGTAGGCTGAGGGTGTCGTGAGTTCCAATCGAGAAAGGAATGGATCGAACCCAAAGTTCACGTGATTCGTCTGAAAGGTGAATCCTTATGTCTCCCCTATGCTAGTTATATTCACTCGAAGGGCAGGGAATATGGAGATGCAGCAGCAACCCTCAGCCCAACACAGGAAAATCCTTTCCCCAATGTTGCCCTGAAGGTCTCTTGAGTCTGAAGAGAGTGATCGAGGGACATGTGTGCCTTGCAAGGACGCAGGGATTGATCACAGAGGACAGGGATCTATTCCAAAAGAGAACCTGCGTTCACTCGAAAAGTCTAGTATTGCTCCCCTGAAAAACGACTCGACTTCCTTTTCTATATTCCGACGACGTGGACCCATAGATTCCCAGGCGCCTAAGGATATGGAGGCCTGGCGGCAATCGTGGACTCGACCGTGAGAAAAGCCCTGTGCTCGTGAAGACTCTCCAAAGACTCCCAGACTCTCTGTGCTGTTTACGGTGGAGAGGTCGTCGACACTCGTGTGCGTCGTGGCGGGAGTGTGGATGACCCTGTCACGCGAGCTAGTCTGTCAGCAGAGAGGTTTGACCTGAGACGCCCTTGTCACACCCGGGGCCGGGAAGGAGCCGTCACGATTGGCCCGACACGTGAAAAACCCTTCACCCACGGCACTCCTAACCAACCCGCTAGACTCGTCATTTCTAGGTAGACTCTGGCTTTGGGGGTCGATGCTCGGGAACAGGGGGTTTCCTGAGGCTTGATCACGCCTTGGCGTACGCCCAGCCTCCTTCCTCATGACCCTCGCCGTGGGCGGACTTCCTCACGCTGGCCCCCGACAGCCTCCCCCCGCCCCCTCCGCCCCCACTGTGTGCGTTCCTGTCCCTCTCTTTCTCTTTCCCTTCCTCACCATCCCTCTGCCCCTCCCTCCCCTCCCTCCACCTGCACAGGACAGGGTGCCTTTCAGACGAGTCTGCCTGGTGTGCGGACACCCTTGACATGACGATCGCTACGGTCTGACCCGTCACGCCTGTAACCTGGGGCGGCGGGGTGGGGTGGTGGTCAAACATGCTTGGGACGCTAGGGATAGCTTTCTCTGTGGAAGGTGGAAGCCTCCCTTCCGTCCCTCGCCGCAGACAAGCAAACGGACCGCAACGGAAAGCGATGGTGTTTGCCACTTGGGGCATCCCTTCCACGGTCTCTACTGATTGACACGCCACCCACTTCACCGAGCCGATCGTAGGAGCCTTCACCCAGAGCTCTTGCGAAAGTCTTCAGAACGGTCAGTCTTCCAGTCCCCCGCCATCATCGGGCGAGGTGTAGAGGACCGATGGGAAAGCTTGAGGAATGACTTCTTTCATGGCGTTGGGTGAACTGAGGAATAGGATGCTAAAGTGGATGCCTGGCTTCTTGAGGAAAAAAGGATTGGGGGCGGGGAGGAGCAGGCGGTCCACTCAGGAGGTCGGGTTGAACGTGTACACATACACTGTACGTCAGGACAATCCACGAGCACCGGGATCCTATGCCAGCACAGGAAAGTAGACGCATGACTTTGCATGAACCTCTGAGGGAAAAGAATCTGAACACCTGAAACGGGCATGACTGTAACGCGCCTCCCCGCGCGCCCCCCCCTCCCCCCGCCCATACTTCATTTCTGCCATAAGGGTGGTGTCATGTGCGTATCTGAGGTGATTGATATTTCTCCCGGCAGTCTTGACTCCAGCTTGCGCTTCATCCAGCCCAGCGTTTCTCATGATGTGTACTCAGCCTGTAGGTTAAATAAGCAGGGTGGCGATAGACAGCCTTGATGGACTCCTGTCCCTATTTGGAACCAGCCCGTTGGGTTTCCGTGTCTAGTTCTAACTGTAGCTTCCTGACCTGCAGACATACAGATTCCTCCTTTTTTTTTTTTTTTTTTTTTTAAATTCCCTGACCTGAGTGAAAAGCGACAGAGACAGAGAGAAGACAGAGGGAGGGACGGACGGACGGACGGACGGAGGGACGGACGGACGGACGGGCGGGCGGGCGGGCGGGCGGGAAAAAGACAGAAAGTAAAATAAAATAATGAAAGGGCCTATACCGTTCCACCTGTTGCTTTCCAGATACAAAGAGAACACAGAGGACCGAAAGGACACAATGTTGAAAATGCGAATTTGGAAAGACGGACATCCCCTTGGCCCCTTCGTACAACACCCCTGTCGGCAGAAGGGAATCCTTTCTCTTTTTCTCTCCATCTGGTCCTTCCAGACTTCGGAAACTCTCGGTGCAGGATTCTTATCTCCTTGGCGATCGTGATTGCCACAGGTTCCTTAGGGGCCCAGAGGGTGTTTCTGAGAAACGCGGGTACACACTCCTGGAGACCC
>NW_026292538.1:0-13374 GCF_023091745.1 Budorcas taxicolor
AGTTCCTCTAATGATTGGAGCCCCTGATATAGCATTCCCTCGGATAAATAATATAAGTTTTTGGCTCCTCCCCCCTTCTTTCCTATTACTCCTAGCATCCTCTATAGTCGAAGCCGGAGCAGGGACGGGTTGAACCGTATATCCCCCTCTAGCAGGTAATCTAGCCCACGCAGGAGCCTCAGTAGACCTGACCATTTTCTCCCTACACCTAGCAGGTGTTTCCTCAATTTTAGGAGCCATTAATTTTATTACAACTATTATTAACATAAAACCTCCCGCAATATCACAATACCAGACCCCCCTGTTCGTGTGATCTGTACTGATCACTGCCGTACTACTCCTCCTCTCACTTCCTGTATTAGCAGCTGGCATCACAATATTACTAACAGACCGAAACCTGAATACAACTTTCTTTGACCCAGCAGGAGGAGGAGACCCTATCTTATATCAACACTTATTCTGATTTTTTGGACACCCCGAAGTATATATTCTAATTTTACCTGGCTTTGGAATAATCTCCCACATCGTAACCTACTATTCAGGAAAAAAAGAGCCATTTGGATATATAGGAATAGTATGAGCCATAATATCAATTGGATTTCTAGGATTTATTGTATGAGCCCATCATATATTCACAGTCGGAATAGACGTCGATACACGAGCTTACTTTACATCCGCTACTATAATTATTGCTATCCCAACCGGAGTAAAAGTCTTTAGTTGGCTAGCAACACTTCACGGAGGAAATATCAAATGATCCCCCGCTATAATATGAGCCCTAGGCTTCATTTTCCTTTTTACAGTTGGAGGACTAACTGGAATTGTTTTAGCCAACTCCTCCCTTGACATCGTTCTCCACGACACATACTATGTGGTAGCACATTTCCACTACGTACTATCAATAGGAGCTGTATTCGCTATCATAGGAGGATTTGTACATTGATTTCCCTTATTCTCAGGCTACACCCTTAATGACACATGAGCCAAAATCCATTTCGCAATTATATTTGTAGGTGTTAACATGACCTTCTTCCCACAACATTTCTTAGGGCTATCTGGTATACCACGACGATACTCCGATTACCCAGACGCATATACAATATGAAACACTATTTCATCTATAGGCTCATTCATCTCACTAACGGCAGTAATATTAATGACTTTTATCATCTGAGAAGCATTTGCATCCAAACGGGAAGTCTTAACCGTGGACCTAACCACAACAAATCTAGAATGACTAAACGGATGCCCTCCACCATATCACACATTTGAAGAACCTACATACATTAACCTAAAATAAGAGAGGAAGGAATTGAACCCCCTATTATCGGTTTCAAGCCAACACCATAACCACTATGTCTCTCTCAATAAACGAGATGTTAGTAAAACATTACATAACCTTGTCAAGATTAAATTACAGGTGAAAGTCCCGTACATCTCATATGGCATATCCCGTACAGCTAGGCTTTCAAGACGCAACATCACCCATCATAGAAGAACTGCTACACTTTCACGATCACACTCTGATAATTGTTTTCCTAATTAGCTCACTAGTACTCTATATTATCTTACTGATACTAACAACAAAACTAACCCATACCAGCACCATAGACGCACAAGAAGTAGAAACAATCTGAACCATTCTACCAGCCATTATTCTGATTATAATTGCTCTCCCATCCCTACGAATTCTATACATAATAGACGAAATCAACAACCCATCTCTCACAGTAAAGACCATAGGACATCAATGATACTGAAGTTATGAGTACACAGACTATGAAGACTTAAGCTTCGACTCCTATATAATTCCAACATCAGAATTGAAACCTGGAGAACTACGATTACTAGAAGTAGATAACCGAGCTGTATTACCTATAGAAATAACAATTCGAATACTAATCTCCTCCGAAGACGTTTTACACTCATGAGCAGTTCCCTCTCTAGGACTAAAAACAGACGCAATTCCAGGCCGTTTAAATCAAACAACCCTCATATCAACTCGTCCAGGCCTATTTTACGGCCAATGCTCAGAAATCTGCGGATCAAATCATAGTTTCATACCAATCGTTCTCGAACTAGTCCCATTAGAATATTTTGAAAAGTGATCTGCATCAATGTTATAAGTCATCAAGAAGCTATGCCAGCATTAACCTTTTAAGTTAAAGACCGAGAGCACAACACTCTCCTTGATGACATGCCACAACTAGACACATCAACGTGACTCACGACAATTCTATCAATATTTTTAGTCCTCTTTATTGTTCTCCAATTAAAAATCTCAAAACACGATTTCTACTATAACCCAAAATTAATAACAACAAAAACGCCAAAACAAGACGCCCCTTGAGAAACAAAATGAACGAAAATCTATTTACCTCTTTCATTACCCCTGTAATTCTAGGCCTCCCCCTTGTTACTCTCGTCATTATATTCCCTAGCTTACTATTTCCTACATCAAACCGACTAATTAATAACCGCCTTATCTCCCTCCAACAATGAGCACTTCAACTCATGTCAAAACAAATAATAAGCACTCACAACACCAAAGGACAAACATGAACATTGATATTAATGTCCCTAATTCTATTTATTGGGTCTACAAATTTATTAGGCTTATTACCCCATTCATTTACACCAACCACACAACTATCAATAAATTTAGGCATGGCTATTCCCCTATGAGCAGGGGCCGTAGTTACAGGCTTCCGCAACAAAACCAAAGCATCACTCGCCCACTTCCTACCACAAGGAACACCTACCCCACTAATCCCAATACTGGTAATTATCGAAACCATCAGCCTCTTCATCCAACCAGTAGCCCTTGCCGTACGATTAACAGCCAACATCACAGCAGGGCACTTATTAATTCACTTAATCGGAGGAGCTACCCTTGCATTATTAAATATCAATACCACAACAGCACTTATTACATTTACTATTTTAGCTCTACTAACAATCCTCGAATTCGCAGTAGCTATAGTTCAAGCCTACGTATTCACCCTCCTAGTTAGCTTATATCTGCACGACAATACATAATGACACACCAAACCCACGCCTATCACATAGTAAACCCAAGTCCCTGACCCCTCACAGGAGCACTATCTGCCCTCCTAATAACATCTGGCCTCATCATGTGATTTCACTTCAATTCAACAGCTCTACTGACCCTAGGCCTAACAACAAACATACTTACAATATACCAATGATGACGAGATGTAATCCGAGAAAGTACCTTTCAAGGCCACCATACTCCTGCTGTCCAAAAAAGCCTTCGCTACGGAATAATCCTCTTCATCGTCTCCGAAGTCCTATTCTTCACTGGCTTCTTCTGAGCCTTCTATCACTCAAGCCTTGCTCCTACACCCGAATTAGGCAGCTGCTGACCCCCAACAGGCATTCACCCACTTAACCCCTTAGAAGTCCCACTACTCAACACCTCTGTCCTTCTAGCCTCAGGAGTCTCCATTACCTGAGCCCACCACAGCCTCATAGAAGGGAACCGTAACCACATGCTACAAGCCTTATTCATCACCATTACGTTAGGCGTATACTTTACACTTCTACAAGCATCAGAATACTATGAAGCTCCCTTTACAATCTCAGACGGAGTTTACGGCTCAACTTTCTTCGTAGCTACAGGATTCCACGGCCTCCATGTCATTATTGGATCTACTTTCTTAATTGTCTGCTTCCTCCGCCAACTAAAATTTCACTTTACCTCCAATCACCATTTCGGCTTCGAAGCCGCTGCCTGATATTGACACTTCGTAGACGTAGTATGACTTTTCCTCTATGTTTCCATCTACTGATGAGGCTCATGTTCTTTTAGTATTAATTAGTACAACTGACTTCCAATCAGTTAGCTTCGGCCTAACCCGAAAAAGAACAATAAACCTTATAATTACCCTCCTAACTAACTTTACACTAGCTACATTGCTCGTGACCATCGCATTCTGACTCCCCCAACTAAACGTATACTCAGAAAAAACAAGCCCATACGAATGTGGATTCGACCCCATAGGATCTGCTCGCCTTCCTTTCTCCATAAAATTCTTTCTAGTAGCTATCACATTCCTCCTCTTCGATCTAGAAATTGCACTACTTCTACCACTACCATGGGCCTCACAAACAACTAACCTTAACACAATGCTTACTATATCCCTTCTCCTAATTTTCCTACTAGCCACAAGCCTAGCCTATGAATGAACCCAAAAAGGATTAGAATGGACCGAATATGGTACTTAGTTTAAACCAAAATAAATGATTTCGACTCATTAGATTATGATCAAACTCATAAGTACCAAATGTCCCTCGTATACATAAATATTATAATAGCATTCATAGTATCTCTCACGGGATTACTAATGTATCGATCTCACCTAATATCCTCCCTCCTATGCCTGGAAGGAATAATATTGTCCTTATTCGTTATAGCTACCCTAATAATCCTAAACTCACACTTCACTTTAGCCAGTATAATACCCATTATTCTACTAGTTTTCGCAGCCTGCGAAGCAGCACTAGGCCTATCCTTGCTAGTAATGGTATCAAACACATACGGCACCGACTACGTACAAAACCTTAATCTGCTACAATGCTAAAATACATTATTTCCACAATAATACTTATACCCCTAACCTGGCTATCAAAAAATAACATAATCTGAATTAACTCCACACTCCACAGCTTACTAATTAGCCTTACAAGCCTACTCCTTATAAACCAATTTGGCGATAACAGCCTCAACTTCTCATTAACTTTCTTCTCCGACTCCTTATCTACACCACTACTTATTCTAACCATATGACTCCTCCCCTTAATACTTATAGCTAGCCAGCATCACCTATCAAAAGAAAACCCAGCCCGAAAAAAATTCTTCATCTCAATACTAATCCTATTACAACTATTTCTAATTATGACATTCTCTGCTACAGAACTAATTCTCTTTTATATTATATTTGAAGCAACACTAGTTCCCACACTCATTATTATTACCCGATGAGGGAACCAAACAGAACGCCTAAATGCCGGTCTCTACTTCTTGTTTTATACACTAGCAGGATCCCTACCCTTACTAGTTGCACTAATCTATATTCAAAACACAATAGGATCCCTAAACTTCCTAATTCTACAATACTGAGTACAACCAATACCCAGCTCCTGATCCAACACCTTCATGTGACTAGCATGCATAATAGCCTTTATAGTAAAAATACCACTATACGGACTTCATCTCTGACTACCCAAAGCCCACGTAGAAGCCCCAATTGCAGGCTCCATAGTTCTTGCAGCAATCCTACTAAAACTAGGAGGATACGGCATGTTACGAATTACGCTTCTCCTAGATCCAATCACCGACTTTATAGCATACCCATTCATCATGCTATCACTATGAGGCATAATCATAACCAGCTCAATTTGCCTTCGTCAAACGGACCTGAAATCACTCATCGCGTACTCCTCTATTAGCCACATGGCACTTGTCATCGTTGCAATCCTAATCCAAACACCCTGAAGCTACATAGGAGCCACCGCCCTGATAATTGCCCACGGCCTTACATCCTCTATACTTTTCTGCCTAGCAAATTCTAACTACGAACGAATTCACAGCCGTACAATAATCTTAGCCCGCGGCCTACAAACACTTCTTCCACTAATAGCCACCTGATGACTCCTAGCAAGTCTAACCAACCTGGCTCTACCCCCAACAATCAACCTAATCGGAGAACTATTTGTAGTAATATCGACTTTTTCATGATCTAATATCACAATTATTCTAATAGGACTTAACATAGTAATCACTACTCTCTACACCCTCTATATACTAATCACAACACAACGGGGCAAATACACTCATCATATCAATAACATTTCACCTTCCTTCACACGAGAAAATGCACTCATATCACTACACATACTACCACTACTGCTTCTATCCCTAAACCCAAAAATTATCCTAGGACCCCTATACTGTAAATATAGTTTAAAAAAACATTAGATTGTGAATCTAACAATAGAAGCCTATCACCTTCTTATTTACCGAAAAAGTATGCAAGAACTGCTAATTCTATGCTCCCATGCCTGACAACATGGCTTTTTCAAACTTTTAAAGGATAGCAGTTATCCATTGGTCTTAGGAACCAAAAAATTGGTGCAACTCCAAATAAAAGTAATAAACCTGTTCCCATCCCTCACACTAACTACCCTAATCCTACTAACCGTACCCATCATGACAACTAGTCTTAGCACCCACAAATTCACCAATTACCCACTTTACGTAAAAACAACCATTTCATACGCCTTTATCACTAGTATAATTCCCACTATAATATTTATTCATACAGGACAAGAAATAATTATTTCAAACTGACACTGACTAACCATCCAAACCCTCAAACTATCTCTCAGCTTCAAAATAGATTACTTCTCGACAATATTTATCCCAGTATCACTATTCGTCACATGATCCATCATAGAATTCTCAATATGATACATACATTCCGACCCCAACATCAACCAATTTTTTAAGTACTTACTCTTATTTCTTATCACAATACTCATCCTCGTCACTGCAAATAACATCTTTCAACTATTCATTGGCTGAGAAGGAGTCGGAATTATATCATTTCTACTAATTGGATGGTGATACGGACGAGCAGACGCAAACACAGCAGCTCTACAAGCAATCCTATATAACCGCATTGGCGACATCGGATTTATCCTAGCAATAGCATGATTCCTAATTAACCTCAACACTTGAGACCTTCAACAAATCTTCTTACTAAAACCAGAGAACTCAAATCTACCTCTAATAGGACTAATTCTAGCCGCAACCGGAAAATCCGCACAATTTAGCCTGCACCCATGATTACCCTCCGCAATAGAGGGTCCGACACCTGTCTCAGCATTACTCCACTCAAGTACAATAGTAGTAGCAGGTATTTTCTTACTAATCCGCTTTTATCCATTAACAGAAAACAATAAACTCATCCAATCTACTATACTATGCCTAGGAGCCATTACCACACTATTTACAGCAATATGTGCCCTCACCCAAAATGACATTAAAAAAATCATCGCCTTCTCTACATCCAGCCAACTCGGCCTTATGATAGTAACAATTGGAATTAACCAGCCTCACCTAGCACTTCTTCACATCTGCACCCACGCTTTCTTCAAAGCCATATTATTTCTATGCTCCGGCTCCATCATCCACAATCTAAATAACGAACAAGATATTCGAAAAATAGGAGGCCTATTTAAAGCCATACCATTCACCGCAACAGCCCTTATTATTGGCAGCCTTGCACTAACAGGAATACCTTTCCTCACCGGATTCTACTCCAAAGATCTAATTATTGAATCCGCCAACACGTCATATACCAACGCCTGAGCCCTCTTAATAACACTAATCGCCATCTCCTTCACAGCTATCTACAGTACCCGTATTATTTTCTTCACACTCCTAGGACAACCCCGATTCCCAACCCTTATTTCTATTAATGAAAACAACCCATTCCTAATTAACTCAATTAAACGCTTACTAATCGGAAGTCTTTTCGCAGGATTCATCATTTCTAACAACATCCCCCCAACAACCATTCCCCAAACAACTATACCCTACTACCTAAAAATCACCGCCCTAACAATTACAATCCTAGGCTTTATTCTAGCACTAGAAATTAACAACATAACCCACTACTTAAAGTTCAATTACCCATCAAACATATTCAAATTTTCTAACCTACTAGGATATTATCCCACAGTCATACACCGCTTAACCCCCTATATAAATCTAACAATAAGCCAAAAATCAGCATCCTCCCTTCTAGACCTAACCTGACTAGAAACCATTATACCAAAAACCATCTCACTAACCCAAATAAAAACATCTATCATAATCACAAACCAAAAAGGCTTAATTAAATTATATTTCCTTTCCTTCCTAATTACGATTTTCACTAGCACAATTCTACTTAATTTCCACGAGTAATCTCTATAATCACCACTACACCAATTAATAAAGATCAACCAGTAACAATAACTAATCAAGTACCATAGCTGTACAAAGCAGCAATCCCCATGGCCTCCTCACTAAAAAACCCAGAATCCCCTGTATCATAAATTACCCAATCCCCCATACCATTAAACTTAAACACAATCTCCACCTCCTTATCCTTCAACACATAGTAAATTATAAAAAACTCCATCAACAAACCAGTAATAAACGTTCCTAAAACAACCTTATTAGAAACCCAAACCTCAGGATACTGCTCAGTAGCCATAGCTGTCGTATAACCAAAAACCACCATTATACCCCCTAAATAAACTAAAAAAACCATTAAACCTAAAAAAGAACCACCATAATTTAACACAATACCACACCCAACCCCACCACTCACAATCAATCCCAACCCCCCATAAATAGGCGAAGGTTTTGAAGAAAACCCTACAAAGCCCATCACAAAAATTACACTTAAAATAAATACAATGTACATAATCATTATTCCTGCATGGAATCTAACCATGACTAATGATATGAAAAACCATCGTTGTTATTCAACTACAAGAACACTAATGATCAACATCCGAAAAACTCACCCACTAATAAAAATCGTAAACAACGCACTCATTGACCTCCCAACTCCATCAAACATCTCATCATGATGAAACTTTGGATCCCTCCTAGGCACTTGCTTAGCTCTACAAATCTTAACAGGCCTATTCCTAGCAATACACTACACATCCGATACAACAATAGCATTCTCCTCTGTAACCCACATTTGTCGAGACGTAAACTATGGCTGAATCATCCGATATATGCACGCAAACGGAGCATCAATATTTTTTATCTGCCTATTTATGCATGTAGGACGAGGCCTATATTACGGATCATATACCTTCTTAGAAACATGAAACATCGGAGTAATTCTCCTATTTACAACAATAGCCACAGCATTCATAGGCTATGTCCTACCATGAGGACAGATATCATTCTGAGGAGCAACAGTCATTACCAACCTCCTCTCGGCAATCCCATACATTGGCACCAACCTAGTTGAATGAATCTGAGGGGGATTTTCAGTAGACAAAGCCACCCTCACCCGATTCTTCGCTTTCCACTTCATCCTCCCATTTATCATTGTAGCTCTCACCATAATCCACTTAATTTTCCTCCACGAAACAGGATCCAACAACCCCACAGGAATTCCATCAGACACAGACAAAATTCCATTTCACCCTTATTACACCATCAAGGACATCCTAGGCATCATACTATTAATCCTCATCCTCATATCACTAGTACTATTCACTCCCGACCTACTCGGAGACCCGGATAATTATACTCCAGCAAACCCACTCAGTACACCCTCCCACATTAAGCCAGAATGGTATTTCCTATTTGCATACGCAATCCTACGATCAATCCCCAATAAACTGGGAGGAGTCCTAGCCTTAGTCCTTTCCATCTTGATCTTAACACTCGTACCCTTCCTCCACACATCCAAACAACGAAGCATAATGTTCCGACCAATCAGCCAATGCATATTCTGACTTTTAATAGCAGACCTATTAACACTTACATGAATCGGAGGACAACCGGTTGAACACCCCTACATCACCATCGGACAATTAGCATCCTTCATATATTTCCTCATCATCCTGGCAATAATACCACTAGCCAGCACCATCGAAAACAATCTCCTGAAATGAAGACAAGTCTTTGTAGTAAAATTAATACGCTGGTCTTGTAAACCAGAAAAGGAGAACAATTAACCTCCCTAAGACTCAAGGAAGAAGCGATAGCCTCACCATCAACACCCAAAGCTGAAGTTCTACTTAAACTATTCCCTGAACCACTATTAATTGCGTCTATTGATATACCCCCAAAAACACTAAGAACCTCCCCAGTATTAAATCCGCTAAAATTTTTAAACATACGACACAAATCTCCCACTCTATAAGCTTGCACGTGTAACAACATGCTTAATAACTCACCTCAATAGACACATGTACGAGTACTACACACAGACACACCATGTCATTTGCCCAAACATACCCACTAACACTCATACAATGTAAACATGATATGCGTCTAGCACACCACATGATCCATCCTATATGTATGAATATATACACTGAAGTAATATAATAAAAACATACATAAATGCAGTATACTACATGACCTACTTTGTGTGCAGTATGTACATTATAATTAATGTAATAAAGACATACTATGTATATATTACATTACATGATCTACCCCATGCATATAAGCATGTACATCATAATTAATGTAATAAAGATATAATATGTATATAGTACATTAAATGATTTTCCCCTTGCATATAAGCAAGTACAATAAAAATTATCTATAGTACATAGGACATTTCCTGCTTAGATCGTACATAGCGCATAAAGTCAAATCTATCCTCGTCACCATGCGTATCCCGTCCACTAGATCACGAGCTTACCGACCATGCCGCGTGAAACCAGCAACCCGCTTGGCAGGGATTTCTCTTCTCGCTCCGGGCCCATTAATCGTGGGGGTAGCTATTTAATGAACTTTATCAGACATCTGGTTCTTTCTTCAGGGCCATCTCATCTAAAACCGCCCATTCTTTCCTCTTAAATAAGACATCTCGATGGACTAATTACTAATCAGCCCATGCTCACACATAACTGTGCTGTCATACATTTGGTATTTTTTAATTTTCGGGGATGCTTGGACTCAGCTATGGCCGTCAAAGGCCCCGACCCGGAGCATAAATTGTAGCTGGACTTAACTGCATCTTGAGCATCCCCATAATGGTAGGCATGGGCATTTCAGTCAATGGTTACAGGACATACCTATTATATTTCCCCCCCCCCCCTCTTAAATATTAACCACCATTTTTAACATACTTCCCCCTAAGTATCAATATAAATTTATCTCACCCCCAATACTCAAATTCACACTCCAAACAAGATAGACATATAGGTGCCTGGGTCTGCTTACATACTACATGGTTAATGTAGCTTAAATTTAAAGCAAGGCACTGAAAATGCCTAGATGAGTATACCAACTCCATAAACACATAGGTTTGGTCCTGGCCTTCCTGTTAACTTTCAATAGACTTACACATGCAAGCATCCGCACCCCGGTGAGTAGCGCCCTCCGAATCAGCAGGACTAAGAGGAGCAGGTATCAAGCACACACCCTGTAGCTCATAACGCCTTGCTTAACCACACCCCCACGGGAAACAGCAGTGACAAAATTTAAGCCATGAACGAAAGTTCGACTAAGCCATATTAACTAGGGTTGGTAAATCTCGTGCCAGCCACCGCGGTCATACGACTAACCCAAGCTAACAGGAACACGGCGTAAAACGTGTTAAAGTACTACACCAAATAGAGTTAAATCCTAATTAAGCTGTAAAAAGCCATAATTATAACAAAAATAAGTGACGAAAGTAACTCTACGACAACTGACACACTATAGCTAAGACCCAAACTGGGATTAGATACCCCACTATGCTTAGCCCTAAACATAAATAATTGCAAAAACAAGATTATTCGCCAGAGTACTACCGGCAACGGCCCAAAACTCAAAGGACTTGGCGGTGCTTTACACCCTTCTAGAGGAGCCTGTTCTATAATCGATAAACCCCGATAAACCTCACCAATCCTTGCTAATACAGTCTGTATACCGCCATCTTCAGCAAACCCTGAAAAGGAACAAAAGTAAGCTCAATCATAACACATAAAAACGTTAGGTCAAGGTGTAACCTATGGAATGGGAAGAAATGGGCTACATTTTCTATCCAAGAAAACTTAATACGAAAGCCATTATGAAACTAACAGCCAAAGGAGGATTTAGTAGTAAACTAAGAATAGAGTGCTTAGTTGAACCAGGCCATGAAGCACGCACACACCGCCCGTCACCCTCCTCAAGTAAATATATGCACCCAAACCTATTTACATGCACCAATTACACGAGAGGAGGTAAGTCGTAACAAGGTAAGCATACTGGAAAGTGTGCTTGGACAAACCAAGACATAGCTTAATTAAAGCATCTAGTTTACACCTAGAAGATTTCGTGTACTGTGAATGTTTTGAACTATGCCTAGCCCAAACCCCCACTCTTCAATCCAATAACCAAAACATACTAAAACAAAACATTTACCCCTATTAAAGTATAGGAGATAGAAATTCTAAACATGGCGCTATAGAGAAAGTACCGTAAGGGAACGATGAAAGAAAATAATCAAAGTACAAAAAAGCAAAGATTAACCCTTGTACCTTTTGCATAATGAATTAACGAGCAAAAAACTTAACAAAACGAATTTCAGCTAAGTAACCCGAAACCAGACGAGCTACCTATAGACAGTTTATTAGAACCAACTCATCTATGTGGCAAAATAGTGAGAAGATCTATAAGTAGAGGTGACATGCCTAACGAGCCTGGTGATAGCTGGTTGTCCAGAAAATGAATCTTAGTTCAGCTTTAAAGATACCAAAAAATATAAACAAATCTCACTGTATCTTTAAAAGTTAGTCTAAAAAGGTACAGCCTTTTAGAAATGGGTACAACCTTCACTAGAGAGTAAGATCTTACAACACCATAGTAGGCCTAAAAGCAGCCATCTATTAAGAAAGCGTTAAAGCTCAACAATAAAAACAATACTAATCCCAACAACAATATAACCAACTCCTAGACCTAGTACTGGACTATTCTATTACTAAATAGAAGCAATAATGTTAATATGAGTAACAAGAAATATTTTCTCCTTGCACAAGTTTAAGTCAGTATCTGATAATACTCTGACTGTTAACAGTAAATAAAAATAACCCAACAATAAATAATTTATTAATTATACTGTTAATCCAACACAGGAGTGCACCCAGGAAAGATTAAAAGAAGTAAAAGGAACTCGGCAAACACAAATCCCGCCTGTTTACCAAAAACATCACCTCCAGCATCCCCAGTATTGGAGGCACTGCCTGCCCAGTGACTAGACGTTAAACGGCCGCGGTATCCTGACCGTGCAAAGGTAGCATAATCATTTGTTCTCTAAATAAGGACTTGTATGAACGGCCACACGAGGGTTTTACTGTCTCTTACTTCCAATCAGTGAAATTGACCTTCCCGTGAAGAGGCGGGAATAAACCAACAAGACGAGAAGACCCTATGGAGCTTTAACTAACTAGTCCAAAGAAAATAAACTTAACCATTAAGGGATAACAACACTCTTTATGGACTAGCAGTTTTGGTTGGGGTGACCTCGGAGAACAAAAAATCCTCCGAACGATTTTAAAGACTAGACCCACAAGTCAAATCAAACTATCGTTTATTGATCCAAAGACTTGATCAACGGAACAAGTTACCCT
>NW_026292539.1:0-13139 GCF_023091745.1 Budorcas taxicolor
CTCCATGTGCTCAGAGGCCCTGCTAAGGATCTCAGGGAATTGCTCCCTGTACCTTCTAGTGACTGCCTTCAGCATTTCAGACCTCTTAATGAGCGCCCTCATCTTATACTTACACAGCATGTACTGCACCAACACCTCTGCCTTCCAGGTCAGAAGATCTGTATGAGAGCTCCCAGCAGCAGCTGAGGCCTGCGAGGAATTTTCCCCCTCCTGAACTTGGCCCTCGGCACCTAGACCAGATCTTGAGCGTGCTGCGGCACCAACACCAGATCTCGAGCGTGCTGCGCGCCCGACACCAGATCTTTTGCGTACAGCACCTGCAGCAGCACTGGTGGTGCCTTGGGCTCCCTGAGGCTCCTTGGAGGTGCCAGCAGCAGACGAGCTTGAGGGACCGCTCTCTGAATCAGGAGGGGAGGAGGAGGTGGTCTCTTCTCCCCCAGATGTGGTAGCCTGATCATGAAGACCCTGGGTCTCAGCCCGGGCCTGGCGACGTTTCTCACGAGCACGGTGCTTACTCTTCTGCCCACGAGGCATGATGGCTGTGGTCAGGGAGCGCAGGCAGGAGTCTGGGCCAACAGACAGGAGGTGTGGGCACCTGGAGGATGGAGAATGAGGTGACATGAGCACCTTAAAACAGGAGATTCTACCTTGGCTTAATCAAAGGCCGCCTCTGCAGGTGTCCTTGAGGACACTGCCCTAGGAACCCACAAGGCTCCTGTTGTCCTGCTCAGCCTTTCCCCACACAATCCCACAGAGGAAGAATAGAGGCCTTACTTTTCCTCTGCGACCTCTCAGCCCTGCTTTGGATTCACTCAGGTGCCAGCAGGTGCCAGCAGTGGGGTTCTCTAAGTTCTACTTCAGTGTTATCACTCAAGTCCTGGCGGAGCCTTGGCACCCTTCCCTCTGCTACACTGATGCAGACACTTTAGACATCCCCATGATCCAGAGGTAAGTGAAGGGATGCCTCAGTCCACCTCCCTGCCAGGAGATAGACAACCAGTGCTGAGAGCTCATTAGCGTCTTTTCTATCCTGAGTTCACTGGAATCATCATGCAAGGTCCTTACCTTGGCTCCTTAAAACATTGGGCACCATTATCCATTTGCGGACTGCTGTGTGCACCCTCAGACTAGACATTTCCCCTCCTGTAGACTTCGTATAAAACAGTAAAGAAAGTGCTCAGCCTCACAGCCCTTCCCTGAGATTTCCTGGGCTGAAATCTGAGGGTTGGGATGGATGCACTGGGTCCCCACTCAGGTTCCTGTGAGGCTGGATCCCGGGGACATGATGGGCCGCCCCTCCTCTCTCCCGCCGGCCGGGGAAGTCCCTAAGGGAAGGAGCTTCCCCGATTCCAGGGACCAATGACAGCACCCTTCGCCAGCGAAAGCCGCCCCGCCCCAGCCACGCAGAAGGACCTGTCAGCCTGTGACCCCTCGGCCTGGTGACCTATCCGAACCCCTGTTCACTAGCTGTACCTTTTTGGGCGATCTAGCCTGACCACCCCGCACAACGATCGCATATAAACCACTCCTCAGCACAGTCTGGGCGCAGACTTCCTCGACCTGCCTCGTTCTGGTCCGGGAATCCCGATCGGGAGCGCTTCCCCATTAAAGCCTGTTAGATACTCTTTGGTGTCCTGGTCTTTTACCGAACGTTTGGTGCACAACATGGGGCTTGAGGCATGGGGCCCATCCTGTGACGAGCGGGATTTGCGGGCCCCCTCGGGTCTGGCCCGTGCCGGACCAGGTCACCCCGTCACCCCTCTGGGACCATTCAACCGCCTGGCAGGATACAGGGTAAGTTCCATAGGTCCGGTTCTGGGGGTTGTTGCCTCTGTTGCGATTATTCCTAGGGTGTCTCGGTCCCTTTAAATCACGGCCGTGGCTGGACCCCTCTTCCACAGGCCAGGCCTGCGATTCCCTGGCGCCAGTCAACTCGGAGTCGTCCGTCTTGGATGAGTGCCCTCTCCTCACCTCACTGGGTTGATGGCCCGTTCGGGGATGACTGACCGGACCACTCCCAGCCCCACTAACGATTGGTACAGGACCTTCGTTTCATAGTAACCGTGGGGGCGGCTGCCTCCAAGGCCGACCAACCCTGGTCTACACCGCTAGAATGTTTACTCGCCAACCTCAGAACTCTACATATCTCCGGAGAAATTCGTTCCAAATGCTTAACCTTCCTTTGTTCTGAGGCATGGCCCCAATATTCTTTGGATAATGGCTCACAACGGCCGCCAACGGGAACTTTTGATTTTAACATCCTCCGTGACTTAGATAATTACTGCCGGAGGATGGGAAAATGGTCTGAAGTACCCCACATACAGGCTTTCTGGCTGTTGCGCTCCCGTCCCACCCTATATACCCACTGTTCCCCTTCGGAAATTCTCCTAACCATGGCCCTTCCTAGCCCTACACCAACTCCCCCTCTATCGCCCTCACCAAGTTCCTCCGTACCCACTCCTCCCCCATCGTCCTCACAGCCCAGCCCTCCTGTGACTAGCCTCTCGCTGCTCCCTTGGCTCCGCCTCAGCATCCACCCCTTCCTCCGCGCCCACCCCTTTCTGACTCACCGGTCAGCTCACACACAAGGTCCCAGACCGCTCCCAATCTGCCGCCAGCTCCCCTGCTTCCTCTCCGCCAGGTGGCCGGCCAGAAGGGTCTCGCCCATGTCCACGTGCCCTTTTCACTCCAACATCTTGCCCATATTTAACAACAGCTAGGCTCCTATTCGGCCAACCCCTCTAACCACATCAAAAACTTCACCCAGCTGCCTCGGTCTCACGCCCTCACCTGGCAGGACGTATTTGTCATTCTGGCGTCCACCACTACCCCAGGGGAGAGAAAGGCCATTTGGGCTGTGGCAAAAATGGTGGCTGACCAAAAACATCTAGCTAACCCAGCAGACCCAGCCTGGCTACCTGGAGCGGCTGCTGTTCCAGACGTAGACCCAGACTGAGACTGTCAGGAGGGACAGAGAGGAAGAGCCGACATTCAATGCATAGTAAAATGCCTATTGGAGGGAATGGAGACCACCTCCCTCAAGACAGTAAACCTACTTAAGCTAGATGAAGTAACCCAGGGCCCTGATGAGAACCCGGCAGCCTTTCTTAACAGACTGACAGAGGCTCTCACCACCTATACCCGGATTGCCCCAGATTCTCCGGCGGGAATCACCACCCTAGCCAACCGTTTTATATCCCAATCAGCTTCAGACATTTAAAAAAAAACAAACAAACAACTCTCCAGGGTAGAGGATGGGCCTCAGACCCCCCTCTGAGACCTGGTAAAAATGGCCTTTAAGGTTTATAACGCGCGAGAGGAAGCCGCCAAAGTCAGCCCCAAGGCAAGGCTTAAACAAAAAGCCGAACTCCAGGCTAACCTCCTTGAGAGACACACCCAGGCACTGGTAGCAGCCCTGCGGCCGGCCACGGGACAGAAGGTGGGTCCCCAGAAGCCACCGCCGGGAGCCTGCTGCAAATGCGGTCATGAGGGCCACTGGGCCCGCCAATGCCCAAACCCCTGGCTCCCGACCAAGCCTTGCCCTCGTTGCAAGCAGCCGGGACATTGGGCAAGTGATTGTCCCCGGGCGACTCAGGCCCCGGCCTTACCGGGCCGAGGTCTGGGCTCCCGAAAGGACATTTCCTCCCTGCACCCCGCCTCGGAACTTCTCTCCTTTGACCAAGATTGACGGCGCCCGACGCAGGGACCCCCATAACCCAAGCCAAGCCCACGGTAATGCTTCAAGTGGCGGGTAAGTCTATCACTTTCTTCATAGATATGGGGGCTACTTACTCAGTTCTTCCCTCCTTCGGGGACACCTTACATCCTTCCCAGGTCTCGGTGGTAGGTATAGACGGCACATCTCCACAACCCTGGCAGACGGGGCCACAGCCCTGTCAGCTTGATCACTTCTTGTTCACACACTCTTCTCTGATAATCCCTTCATGCCCCACTCCCCTGCTGGGGCGGGACATTTTAGCTAAGCTTAGGGCCACCATTCACCTACCGCTCTCACTTTCCCAATCTCTCACCTTGCCCCTACTCCTCCTCTGCTCCCCTGAGGCTCCAGGTGTCAACCCTAACATCTGGGACACTGAAATCCCTCTGGTAACAACCCATCACGCCCCCGTCCTGATTAAACTACGTGATCCTTCCCACTTCCCAAACCGCCCTCAATTCCCCATCTCTCAGACTCACCTATGTGGTCTTAAACCAATCATAGACCGCCTCTTAGGCCAGGGCCTCCTAGTCCCCATGGCCTCGCCCTGCAGTACCCCCATTCTCCCGGTACGGAAAGCTGCTGGTGGCTACCGACTGGTCCAGGACCTTCGACTGATAAACGAGGCCGTGATCCCTGCCCGTCCGACTGTCTCCAATCCCTATACCTTGCTTTCTGACATCCCTAGCAGTACGACTCACTTTACTGTCACAGACCTCAAAGATGCCTTTTTCACTGTTCCCTTACACCCAGATTGCCAGTTCCTCTTTGCTTTCACATGAACCGACCCAGAAACCCGACAGTCCTCCCAGCTAACACGGACAGTCCTCCCCCAAGGGTTTAGAGACAGCCCCCATTTTTTTGGCCAGGCTCTGGCCCAGGATCTGGCTACGTGCCCTTTGGCCCCTAGTGTCTTCTTACAGTATGTGGATGACCTTCTGCTCTACAGCCCCTCACAAGCTCTCTCTCAGACACATACCACTATTCTTCTTAACTTCCTTAACTCTAAGGGATAACAAGCATCTCAACAAAAGGCCCAACTCACCCAGACCTCTGTGACTTACCCAGGTCTAAAGATTACCCTGAAAACCAAGGCTCTAACTACTGACAGACTCAGCCTTCTCCAAGACCTCTGCCCCGCTTCCACTGGAGAACAAAGCTTGTCCTTTTGGGGGTTAACAGGATTCTTCCAGCACTGGGTCCCCAACTATGCTTCGCTGGCTAAACCCCTCTATGCAGCCGTAAAAGACACCCCTACTGGACCGCTCTCTTCAGAAACAGAGGTCCAGAAGGTTTTCTACAACCTTTGCTCAGCTTTGCTGTCCTCTTCCCTGCTCTTCCTGCCCAATCTCAACCTCCCCTATCACCTCTACACTGATAAAAAAAAAGGGGGGCATAGCCTTTGGAGCCCTCATACAGCCTGCAGGCCCTGAAATGCTGCCAGCGGCATTTATCTCCGAACAGTTAGACCCCACCGCCCGGGGATGGTTCCCCTGCCTACGTGCCCTGGCAGCAACAGCTTCTCTATATGCAAATGCAAAAAAGCTAATTCTAGATCAACCCCTAACTATATTTGCACCACACCGCCTGGCCGACCTCCTGGCTTCCAAATTCCTGTCAGACCTTAGTGACTCTAGGCTCCGACAATTCCACCTGGTCTTTCTGGATAACCCCCAGGTTACTTTGGGCCACAGCTCCCAGCCAAACCCTCTATATTCTCTCCCCTCACCTCCAACCTGTCCTTCAGGCAAAGACACAGGACCTCACTCATGCATAGAGGTCCTGGACACTCTTATCTAACCGCCCCCAAACCTTTTTGCTACTCCGCTATAAAACCCAGACCTCAAGTTACTTGGAGATGGCAATTCAAAACGAGACCCTAACGGTCATCAGGCTGCTACGTATGCAGCTGTGACCACCAATGACGTCCTCGAGGCTCACCCGCTACCGGAGGGAACCACCTCCCAAAAGGCAGAATTAACAGCGCTCACTAGAGCCTTACACCTGGCAATGGGAAAATGGGTTAACATCTATACTGACTCCAAATATGCCTTTTTGATTGTACATTCACATTCAGCTATTTAGAGAGAGAGGGGATTCCTCACCACCAAGGGATCACCCATCTCAAATGGCCCCCTAATCGCCAAGCTCCTGGAAGCCATCTCACAGCCCACCCTGGTAGCCATCCTACACTGCAAAGGACATCAGACGACTCACAACACGGTCTCCCTAGGCAACAAAAAGGCTGACCGGGTGGCCAAACAGATAGCCTTACAACAGGGGCCTCTGCCTATACTGTTTCTCAGGACCTCCCTTACACCTAACTACTCAAAGGCCAAAATGGAGGCCCTCCTCTCACAGGAGGGCACTTCCAAACACCCCTCAGGATGGATCACGCTCCACGACAAACTAGTCCTACCTGAAAAACAGGCAATGTCCATTATCACCCAGGTCCATGACTCTTTACACATTGGGCCCCACACACTCTTGACCTTCCCGAGCCCTCTCTTTTCCCCGTTACGTCTCCAACCTACCATTCAGGCAGTCCATCATCGCTGCCCAATCTGTGCCAAGACCTCTCCTCAAGGAGGACTCAGGCCGTCACAAGAAACTCACCAGTTGAGGGGACACCTGCTGGGACAGGATTGGCAGATAGACTTTACTCACACGCCTAGACATCGGACCTTCTGGTAGATGCTGGTCTGTGTTGACACTTTTTCTGGATGGGTAGAAGCATTCCCCACTGCCCGGGAGACAGCCAAACCGTCACCAACACTCTCAATACACCTCATTCCACGGTTTGGGCTCCCCAAATCCATCCAGTCTGATAACGGGCCCACCTTTGTTTCTCAAATCACGCAGCAAACAGGCGAGGCTTTAAACACTTCTTGGCACTTACATGTCCCATACAGACCTCAGCCATCAGGCAAGGTAGAACGGGCTAACAGCATCCTCAAGGCTCATCTGATCAGGTTAACGGCAGAACTTTGACTCTCCTGGGTCGATCTCCTGCCAGTAGCCCTGACCCGCATACAGACAACTCCTCGTGCTAAGATGGGTTTGACACCTTTGGAACTGCTCTACGGTAGGCCATATCTGCTGACTAACCTTCCGGATCCCCTTCTGGGGACTTACTTGCCCTATTTCACCCTCCTGAGGTCCCTACTTAGAGAACACGCTGACCATGTCCTCCTTCAACCTGTCAGAGATCACGCCCAGGCGATCCCGCCCCCCGCTTTGGCACCAGGAGATCAGGTTCTCCTAAAGACGCTGATGCCTCAACCCCTTCAGCCCCAGTGGACTGGGCCTTTCACGGTGGCCCTCACCACCCCTAAAGCAGCCAAACTGTGGGGACACGAGCCATGATATCACATCACATGGCTCAAACGGCCTCCACTACATGGCCTGCCTTCTCCCAAACCCCTGGAGACTTACACCTGTAAAATCTCGGGACCTACCAAAATCACCATTACTAAGACACCCTTGCCTCCCGCCAGTGAGTGACGCGCCCCGTCCAATGCTTGTCTGGCCTCATCCGCTGTGGCTGTTGCCAATCGCAACTCTGGCCATGCTCTTCGCCATTGGACTGGCTGTCGTGGCCCCCCCGGACTGGCCGCTCACACTTCGACTTTCACTGGCCCTTGCTTACCTTATCATCTGTTCACTACTCCTGGGGTGCTATTCCTTTGGGGCGGCCTGACCTGGCCATATGTCTCTCAACCTAGCCTGCCTCGAAGACTTTATCCTGACCCTATTACAGGACCCTTGGCTGGCTACCCCGATTATTGACTGTGACTCTTTCAGGCAATTTCTCATCTACACTTACAGGGGACCTTCCTCCTTTTTACAGAATCTCAAATTGACTTCTTCTCTTTTATCACTCTCTTTCTAATATCATAGCTAAACATGCTCTTGCCACTATTCCTCCTGGCCGTGGTAACACGGGTGGGACAACCTACACCCTGCCCCCGGGGCTGCACCGAAGGAGACCGCTGGGGAACTGGGTTCACAGCCTATACTTATGTCCACCGAGACTGTTATGCCTCACCTACCCAGCCGTGCTCCCATGGGGGTAAATGGTACTGGACGGCCAGGAGCCTTGGGATTGCCAAATTAAACTCAGCCTCTAACTGCTATAAAGCTGGGGACAAAGATCTCTGTTTTACCATGCCAACTCACTAAGGAGTGACAGATGAGAAGGGGGCCCAAGATCAGAGGCAAGAACAAATCCAACATAAGGTCCAACAGGACCTCATAAAGCTGGCAACTGAAGCCTCTGATCCACACCATGAGCCCAACAAACTCCTAGACCAGGTTCACCAGGTGCTCAAAGCCCTGGGTTTTTCATCTCAAATTTTCACCAGCCTCAATGACACCAATCAGACCCTGACTGAAGCCTCACCAAACCTCTCATGTTGGCTCTGTCTCCCCTTGAGACCCCAACCGTTCCTTGCCCAACCGATCCCCTGGAGATGGACAGAGGCCCAAAATCTCACTCGAAATGCCACTGAAGTAACCTTGCCAATGGGGCCCTTGACCTCTGAGACACTGTATCTCCCAGCCAATGCCTCTTGTGTTCTGGGCAATGGCACCTCATTAACCACAGTGGCCTGTGACAGTTTGAGACAATACCCTCTATCCCCAAATGCTCTGGTATGCGGAAAACCCGGGATATTCTCTCTCTGTAATCAAACCACCTTATTACGATGCTTCCCGCCTAACTGGACTCAGCCTTGCGCCCCAGTCTTCCTTACTCCCTACCTGACCATTCTGACACTGCAGGCAATGAAGACCAGATCCAACCAACCCACCGCCGCTGCAGGGCATTGGCTGCAGCTCCCCTGCTCCTCGGGGTAGGTTTATTCACGGCCTTAGGACTGGGGGTGGGAGGACTGGGATCAGCCACGCACTTCTACTATAAGCTGTCCGCAGAGCTCAATCGAGACCTAGACAAGGTGGCAAATTCCCTAATGGCATTACAAACCCAGATAACTCTCTGGCAGCAGTGGCTCTCCAAAAATCAAAGGGCCCTAGACCTGCTAACGGCTGAAAAAGGGGGAACCTGTCAGTTCTTAAGGGAAGACTGTTGTTTTTTCGTTAATGCCTTAGGGATAGTTCAGAACAAGGTCCGAGAGCCGAGAGCATCAGACTTAGACAGGCCGAGTCAGACGTTTAGATTTCTCCGGATGGTGGAGGTCGTCTTGGGCAAAGTGGCTTCTGGGACCCCTTGCAGCCTTGCTCCTCATCCTGTCGATAGGACCTTGTATTTTTCAGATCCTCCTCCGGAAGATCAGGGAGCTGACCCAGACGGCCACTGGACAGATGTTGATGGTGGCCGCATGCTCCAGACTCCCATCCAGAGACCCTGAGGCCCCCTAAAGGTCACTGGGATCCAGCCATGACCCTCAGCCCCAGCAACGCCCCAGTTCAGCAGGAAGTAGCCGGAAGCCCTAACGGCGCCCCTTAGCCTATCAAAAGGGCCAGAATGTAAGGCCGGACCCTGGGGCCATGATGGGCCGCCCCTCCTCTCTTCCGCCGGCGGGTGGGTGGCTGGGTGGGGGGAAGTCCCTAATGGAAGGAGCCTCCCAGATCTCGGGGACCAGTGACAGCACACTTTGCCAGCTAAAGCTGCCCCACCCCAGCCACGCAGAAGGACCTGTCAGCCCGCGACCCCTCGGACTGGCGACCTATCCGAACCCCCGTTCACTAACCATACCTTTTTGGGCGATCTAGCCTGACCATCCCCCACAACCAACGCGTATTAACCGCTCCCCAGGACATTGTGCGCGCACTTCCTCGACCTGCCTCATCCGGGCCCAGGGACCCGACCTGGGAGCGCTTCCCCATTAAAGCCTGTTAGACACTCTTTTTGGTGTCCTGGTCTTTTACCTAGCAGTTCCTATTGAGCTCCTGGTAGAGAAACTGAACTTTCTCCTGAAGCGAGGACTGCTTGATGGTAAAAGCCAGTCACTCCGTGTCCCAAAAGCAGGAAGTGAAGACGACCTTATCTTACCAAACACGGTCTCCTGAGAACAAAATCTGGTGCAGGCAGGTTGATGTCCCCGTGGACCCTCACAAGATCCCAATTCAAGGATCTAAATATTCTAAATATTTTAGTCTAATATATTCTTTTGTTTCTGTTTTCTCCTATATGGCTTTTTGGAAATAAATTTATTTTTTACAATATTACAAAATGAATTTATAATATTGTACCAGTTTCTGCCACACATCAATATGAATCAGCCATAGGTTTATCTTACGTCTCCTCCATCTTGAAACTCCCTCCCACGTCACACCCCTCTTAAGTTATCACGGAACACTGGCTTTAAGCTCCCTGGTCATAAAACCAATTCCCACGGGTTATCTATTTTCCATATAGTAATATGTACCTTTTCAATGTTACTCTCTCAATCTGCCCCTCCCTGTCCTTCCCCCACTGTGTCCACGAGTGTGTTCTCTAGGCCTGCATCTCCAGGCTGCCCTGCAAATAGGTTCATCAGTACCATCTTTCTGGATTCCATATATATGCGTTAATATATGATATCGGCTTTCCTCTTTCAGACTTAATTCACTCTGCATAAAAAAATCAGGAATAATGAGCCAACAATGCCACTACTGGGCATATATCTTGAGGAAACGGTAATGGAAAAAGACACCTGTATTCATGCTCACTGCAGCACTATTTGGAGAAGGCAATGGCACCCCACTCCAGTACTCCTGCCTGGAAAATTCCATGGATGGAGGAGCCTGGTAGGCTGTACTCCATGGGGTCACTAAGAGTTGGACACGACTGAGCGACTTCACTTTCACTTTTCACTTTCATGCATTGGAGAAGGAAATGGCAACCCACTCCAGTATTCTTGCCTACAGAATCCCAGGGATGGGGGAGCCTTGTGGGCTGATGTCTATGGGGTCGCACAGAGTCAGACATGACTGAAGCGAATCAGCAGCAGCAGCAGCACTATTTACCATGGCCAGGACACCGAAGCAACCAAGGCCTACATTTGACTCATGACAGGGTGGAAGATTTCTCCCTCTGCTGACCACTCCACTCAGACCAAGACCCTGGCTTCCCCATTAGCCCACAGTGGGAATCGACATGTATCCTTGAGGTCTCCCAGGGACGAAGACAGGGAGATGTGGTCCGAATGACGTGGTGTGGAACATCCACAGCACCAAACGTTCTCACCATCCACCAGGAAACCGCAAACCCTCCTTTGCCAGCCTAAGGCTGCCCCCACTGACCTGGTCTCTCACTTCCCTGAGATGTCCCGGGAAGTGTCATGTCAAAACGCCTGATTCTCCCAGTCCTGAAAATAGGACTGGCGCTTTATGTGGCTCCATTTCTTATGGGAGGAGCCCCCAGCCTCACTCAGCGTCACAGCCATTAATACTGTTGGGGACTAGGTCCCTTTGTTGACCTGGGTCTATTCCATTAGAGCAAGGCTCTCACGTCCCCAAAACCAGCTCCAGTGGACACCAGGGGGCACCACAGTTGGCCAGCTCTACCCGGGGCCTCCTAGAGCCCAGTATAGGGGGGCCGCTCAGAGCGGCCCCCTTGCAGTGTCGAAGTCTGCTCATCAGCCCTCAGGGCCCTCCTCTAGGACCGAGAGCTTCTCCGGGGGTAGAATCCGGGCCTACCCCCCACAGACCAACGCCTTAGCCTGAGAAACTCTAGCGCACATTCAGCCGATAGCGCTGAGGGACTCATAAGAGCCATATCACAGGGGTGGGATGTGGATGGGTCACTTTTATTGCTGGGAGGGTTGGGAAAGTCCCTTCAGCTCCATTCAGGTCCTCACCTTGGTTCCGGACGAGTCCTGGACACTAAGTCTCCGCCAAACGGTCGCCGCGGCTACCGGCCGATCCGCTCGCTTTCAAAGCGGAAGTGGAGGGGAGCTGCGTAGGGTCCTACGTGGGGTCTCCCAGGGATGACGGCAGGGGCAGCGTGCTACGGGAACCCTGGTAGCTCAATATTCATCCGTCCTCGGGTCCTCCTTGTGCAGTGTATCAGAGCCCAGGATGCCTCCTTCTATGAACCTGAGGCTTCCAGCTCCCAGACAAAGCCCTCGCCTTCCCAAGTCCCCAGTGATGGGAGGCCAGCTCTGCTCTGAGCATCTCTGCTTGTCAGGTGGGTTGCCACTCTGTGAGCCTCCTTCGTTGGGGGAGAGATCCTCCCACTAGAACTGATGGTCCTCACCTTAAGTCCGGTTATGGTCAACACACCCCCATCTGCAGATGTCGGTTCTGATCAGGCTAGAGGAGACTCAGCCCTCCCTAATATCACACAGGTTGAATGAGGGGACCACTCAGAAGTAGCTCTTTGGCGCTTCACAGGGCTAAGAATTTACAGAATTCTGTTTGGCTCCCTCTGCAGGGGTCCCCGCTAACACTCAGCATCACATGTGAGGTCCTCTTTGAATTCAGGTCCCTCCCTCTGCGAAGCTGCGGCTGATTGTATTAGACAGAGGTCTCACCTCGCTAAGACTTCTAGACTGAAATCAACCTGACATCTGTGCCCAGCGCTTCCTGGGGACCACAGCATCAGTGATTTTCCAGGGCCTCCATTTATAGTGTGTGTATAGTGTATAGTGTGTGTATAGTGTGTGTATAGTGTGTATAGTGTGTGTATAGTGTGTGTATAGTGTGTGTATAGTGTGTATAGTGTATAGTGTGTATAGTGTATAGTGTGTATAGTGTGTGTATAGTGTGTGTATAGTGTGTATAGTGTGTGTATAGTGTGTATAGTGTGTGTATACTGTGTATAGTGTGTGTATAGTGTGTGTATAGTGTGTATAGTGTATAGTGTGTGTATAGTGTATAGTGTATAGTGTGTCTATAGTGTGTATAGTGTATAGTGTGTATAGTGTATAGTGTGTATAGTGTATAGTGTGTATAGTGTATAGTGTGTATAGTGTGTGTATAGTGTGTTTAGTGTATAGTGTGTATAATGTATAGTGTGTATAGTGTGTGTATAGTGTGTAGTGTATAGTGTGTCTATAGTGTGTGTATAGTGTGTATAGTGTATAGTGTGTATAGTGTATACTGTGTATAGTGTATAGTGTCCACTTTCAGGTCCTCACGATGACACGTGATGAACCCTGTAACTCCACTCTCTGCTTTATGAAGCTTCTTGTCTTCCATCCAGGTCCTAGTCTCCTGAGAATTCCAAGTTGGAAGTCAGGATGATCCTCATGTGATCCTAGTCCATCAGGGCCTCTGAGACTAGACAGTGGGGATGCAACTTGAGTCCTTCCGTTTCCTCTTGCTTAACATCCTCACTACATCTACCACAGCCTGGGACTGCTCCTTCTACTGATCTAAGATTCCTCTTCTTAGGCTTTGGGGAACCACATTATTCAGGGGTGATTGTCTCCTCAGTCCTCCTTCATGGAGGTTCCCATATCAGCTTCTGTCCCTT
>NW_026292540.1:0-12970 GCF_023091745.1 Budorcas taxicolor
GTTGGAATTCAGTGGATGCAGAGTTCTATTGGAAGAAGAATTGCGAGGACGCAATTGTTTTAAGGGGGGAAGGGTGTGATAACCCGAACCCGGCATGCATTTAATGGCATTTAATTGCATTTAATTAAGTAACATCTTAAATGTTAGCATTGAATTATGTGTTTATTTTAGTTAAACGTTCATTTGTAGCTTCATTTTCATATTTATGTTAATCGGTTTCATTTTTCTTGCACCTTAATGCTCGGTTTTCAATTAAATGAAAAGTAGCACCGAGCCGGAGTAAATTTTGAACTATGTTACCTTTCAAAAATTATATTTTCTTAAATTCTTTGAGATTTAATTGTTATTCTTTTATTGTCGCAAAGTGCATAGCATATCGAGAGCGATAGTTAGGAAATGATTTATAGTCCTCAGCAAATAGTGAAAACTAGGGTTTGGTGTTTTAATTTAGTAGTTTAATTGTTATTAACTGGAATTGGATTTATGTTACTTGTTTTAGCTTTAAAAATGCATAAAATAAGCCTATTTGACCAAGTTTAAGTTAGCTTTGACCAAGGGCTTGACTTGTTGACTTGTTGCATCTTATTTAAAGCTTGGTATAGCATAAAAAAAAGCTGAAAATCAGAATGCAAAGGGGCCGAAACTACGAAGGAAAAAAAAAAGATTTCAATCTTCAAAACTTCAATTCTTCACGTGAGCTTGCACGAGGTGGTTTCCGAGGCATCCGACGTGGTTTTCCTAGCGTCTAGGAGCGTCTAAGGTGAGGGTTGAATTTGAAATAATTGTGGTTAAACTTTAATCTTTAGAAATTATGCGTAGATTGTTATTTTATCCATTTTGTTGCTTAAAGAATGTTCCTTGTTGATTGTAGAACATGTATTTATAGCTTTTTAGCATTTTCCGCGGTTGAAAATTGAAATTGCAATTTAAATTGATTAATGAATAGTAAATATGAATAGTAAACCCCCGTTTCGATTAAGTTGCTCGGTTACGCGTTCTTTTGATGTAGGAAGGTGCTAGATATGCTAGAATGCCTAAATGTATGGTTTAATTAGATTGTGTAATGAAAAAAATAGAGAAAAAGGCTTAGTGAAAGTTGGGGTCGTTTCGGTCAAGTTTGGAATTTTCTCGATTTGCGTGAAGGCATTATCAAGGTACGTCATGGAAGCACTTTTGGTGCAGTTGTGACATTGGTTGGGTAATCGGTTGAGGTAGTTGTAGTTCAAATGTGCAAAGGAGAAAATTGGGGTTTGCAAGAATTCTAGGGTAAAGTGGGATTTTGTGGTCTTTAGTCGTGCCTTATGGTGACCTCGGAGGATTGGTGAAGATGGTTTCCAAAACTCGTGGCTCGTTTGAAAGTAGTAGCATTTTGAAAGTTGGGGTCAATTTGTGATTTTGATTGTTTTATAATGTAATGGCTTTGGAATGCTTATTATTGCTTGTTATGCTTGTTAAGGTTGGTTATGATTGAATTGTATATCAATTGTTGATAATGCTTGTTAGTGTTGTTCTTGATATCTCGTTTATTGCCACTAATTTGTATTATTGTGCTATCGCTCGTATATTGCTTGTATCGTGTCTTGCATTGCATAGTGTCAGGCGCGTGAGTGATGGGCCTCTCTGGGTAGTCTCGGGCTGCCAGTGTTAGTTGCTCTAGCTCCGTGTCCTATTCCCTTTTCTCGCTTGGGTTGCCTCCTAGGGAGATTTGTGTGAAACCCCACTTTCCTGCTTATCTCGTTTTACATGTTATATCTCGTTTTGCATGCATATGATATGTTTATGTGCTATAGGACCTAGAAAGTTATAATTTTGATGTCAATACTCCTAATACGTGCTAAATATGCATTCATGAAATTTTCATCAAAAACGGGATCAGAAATTTTATCGTCGATTTTTATTGAATAGTGTTTTCGAAACACGTCTGCTAAAATTTTGAAACTGGTCTTTTTAACCCTTCTAGACCTAGTCCACGGACTTTAATAGACCTATGTTTGATGAAAACGGTTTTAAAATCGGCTTAAGAATTTATTAGGGTTTTTACACCGACTTTTGCGAAAATCGAGTTTTAAGCCGACTCGGGTGAAATTGTATGATTGTAAAACTTCTTGTCACCTAAAAATAATCCACTTGAGATATCTTGTGGGTTGCATAATTATTTTGAGCCTTGGTGAGCAATAAAATGAGTTTAAAGTCAATAAAACACAAAAATTAACTAGTTTTTATAACTTAAACTATTTTATATACTAACTATTTATGCTCACACAAGTTACACACACTCACATAACACAAAAACACCACCACACACACACACATTGCCGTGAGTTTGAGGGAGAGAAAGCCAAAGAGATTTCAAAGCTTTTCAATCCAATTTTTCAAAGAAAAACTTGGTTTTTATCCGTAGAACTTCGCACCGACTTGGATTCTGCTTGTTGGGCACGCATAGCACGCATTCCTAGGCTTATATCGCATCAAAGGTGAGAAAAATTCTAGATCTCAAAAATTATATTTTCTTAAATTCTTTGAGATTTAATTGTTATTCTTTTATTGTCGCAAAGTGCATAGCATATCGAGAGCGATAGTTAGGAAATGATTTATAGTCCTCAGCAAATAGTGAAAACTAGTGTTTGGTGTTTTAATTTAGTAGTTTAATTGTTATTAACTGGAATTGGATTTATGTTAGTTGTTTTAGCTTTAAAAATGCATAAAATAAGCCTATTTGACAAAGTTTAAGTTAGCTTTGACCAAGGGCTTGACTTGTTGACTTGTTGCATCTTATTTAAAGCTTGGTATAGCATTAAAAAAAAAAAAGCTGAAAATCAGAATGCAAAGGGGCCGAAACCATGAAGGAAAAAAAAAGATTTCAATCTTCAAAACATCAAATCTTCGCGTGAGCTTGCACGGGGTGGTTTCCGAGGCATCCGGCGTGGTTTTCCTAGTGTCTAGGAGGTTCTATGGTGAGGGTTTCATCGTTATTTGCGCATTTGAAATAATTGTGTTTAAACTTTAATTTTTAAAAATTATGCGTAGATTGTTATTTTATCCGTTTTGTTGCTTAAAGAATGTTCCTTGTTGATTGTAGAACATGTATTTATAGCTTTTTAGCATTTTTTGCGGTTGAAAATTAAAATTGCAATTGAAATTGATTAATGAATAGTAAATATGAATAGTACACCCCCGTTTCGATGAAGTTGCTCCGTTACGCGTTCTATTGATGTCGAAAGATGCTAGATATGCTAGAATGCCTAAATGTATGGTTTAGTTAGATTGTGTAATGGAAAAAATAGAGAAAAAGGCTTAGTGAAAGTTGGGGTCGTTTTGGTCAAGTTTGGAATTTTCTCGATTTGCATGAAGGCATTGTCGAGGTACATCATGGAAGCACTTTTGGTGCAGTTGTGACATTGATTGGGTAATCGGTTGAGGCAGTTGTAGTTCAAACGAGCAAAGGGGGAAATCGGGGCTTTGCGAGAATTCTAGGGTAAAGTGGGGTTTTGTGGTCTTTAGTCGTGCCTTATGGTGACCTAGGAAGATTGGTGAAGACGGTTTCCAAAACTCGTGGCTCGTTTGAAAGTAGTAGTGTTTTGAAAGTTGGGGTCAATTTGTGATTTTGATTGTTTTATAATGTAATGCCTTTGGAATGCTTATTATTGCTTGTTATGCTTGTTAAGGTTGGTTATGATTGAATTGTATATCAATTGTTGATAATGCTTGTTAGAGTTGTTCTTGATATCTCGTTTATTGCCACTAATTTGTATTGTTGTGCTATCGCTCGTATATTGCTTGTATTGTGTCTTGCATTGCATAGTGTCAGGCACGTGAGTGATGGGCCTCTCTGGGTAGTCTCAGGTTGCCAGTGTTGGTTGCTCTAGCTCCGTGTCCTATTCCCTTTTCTCGCTTGGGTTGCCTCCTAGGGAGATTTGGGTCGTAGATTTGATGGATACTTCCGGGGTATTCCAAACTGAAGTTATAAGGTGGTTGCGCGATTATTGTCATCGTTGTCAACATCAAGCTCGAGATTGATGTATCGCTTATGAAATGGTACATTGCTCGTAAGAGTGAACCATAGCCTTCAGAGTGTGGTATAGCTTTGAATGGTTTTATTAATGCTTTCAGTAATTGCTTATTGTATTGATTGTTTGTCTTGATTGCTTACTTATCAGTTATATTGCTTAACTATCTTATTTGCATTGCACGACTTTCTTTCTCTCCAATTCGATATCTGTCTCGCACTCACTGAGAATACGTGTTGAGTTTACTTATTACTCACCACCACATTTCATGAAATGTCATGTTAGCTGGAAAGTTCGTGATTTCGTGAAAGTTCGTGCTTGAAGAGTTGTCTTGCGTGCCTACGTGGCTTGAGTTGTCGACGTTGTAAAGATGTATGCTTTCCTGTGTTGTATGTATTTAATGTCAAAAGGAATGTAATTTAAGTTTCATTAGATTATTGAAGTGGTTTGATAAGTTAGATTATGTATCTAGTTAGTATAGCTTAACTTTAATGCATGTTTGTAATGTCCAAAGGAAAAGAGTTAGAATGGTTTAATTGTCACGCATGAATGTACTTGTAAAAGATGTGAAGAGGTAGGTTAGTCTGTAAACTGGAAATGTATATTTGCTTGTTGAGAACAAGGCTCGGATGGCCTTGAGGTGGTTGAATGTTTGGACATGGTATTGGTCAACTTATATGCTGTCGCAGGTTTGCTTTTTGCCTAGAAACAGGGGAGACTCCGTCCGTTTTCCTTGAAAATTATGCCCGGGTTTGGATTTGGGTTGTGATTAGAGTGATTGATAGAACTCCCGGTCTCGAGAGGGATCGGGGTGTTACATCCTGTCCCTTGGACGACTTTAGTAAATGGAGAATGACAACTGGGCCCCGTAGTGGTAGAACCTGGTGAACCGGGCGTATATTTCTTTTTTTCTCTTACGATATTTATGTTAAAGATATGCCCTAATGCAGTATAGTTAGATGACCTATGTAGGGTATTTTGATGTAAATATATGTTTTATTAATGGCATTTTGAGTTGACATTCATATTCTCCGTCTTATATTGTATGAATGTGTCCTTATGTTTTTTTTCTTAGAAGAAATATATTCTAAAAGTTGTTTAGAATATTTTGGCGTATTTCTTTAATATGATTAGCATTAAAAGTTATTCATAGTCCTTAGATTATTCAACCAGGACTAGAATAATCAATTATGGACTATCATATGTAGTTACTTTTGATTAATATATGATATTAATGATAAAGAATGGCGAGCCTCGAGCCATAATAGCATGGGATGCGATTAACTCACAGATGAATGATTATTAGTAGAATAGATCATTGAATATGGCATGAGTAATAAACTACATGACTTTGGATTAATAGTTTTATTACTCGTTGCGATTGTGCAAGTAATCCTCTGACTTGAGAAATTACGGCTGTCTGATATATCAAGGTTTAGATTTTAGCATTAGGACAATAGTTGTCTTTGTTTATAAAGATGGGTTACGACCTTTTTGCAGTTTACTCCTTCGGTATAGAGATTGACAGGTAATTGTCAAGATAGGATCTGTTAACTTCCGATAGGAAGCTATAACGCCCCGATCCCTCACAAGACCGGAGGCTCTAATGACCATGCTATTCTCAACCCAATACCAAGCCCAGTCACAAAATTTTTCCTAATGGTTAAGTCCGGACCCGACACACGGACAGAGTCTCCCCTGTACCGTGGACATTCTGAAAACCTATAAACACTCAATAAAGCCACAACATAACAAGACATTCATTTATAACTAAAGATCTTAGCTTTAAGGCCATCCGAGCCTTAAGACATACAAACAGTTTAGATACAGACAAGCATGCATTCATAACTTAACTTCTTTACAAAATCGCTTATCATGCCACTCCATGATAGCTTTTAAGTATTCTTAGAAATTGAAAACAACCAGTCATTCACTCCCAAGCATGCGAAGAAGCTAATAGCAGAAATATAAGTTATTACATGCCATAGAATTACTACTGCTACTACATTATCAGACTTCCAGCTTACATATTACTCAAATACATACATGAGCTTTAAGGCCCCAAAATAGATTATACATAGAACAACAAATTCTTCACATAGCAACCAGAAAGCACATCCGCCTCAGACAAATATCACACAGCAGCTAAGGCAACTCCACCAACTGTGCCACCTGAAACATGTTAGCGAGGTATGAGCAACCACTGTTGCCCAGTGAAGGATATAGTCTCGGGGCGTGCAATGCAACAGATAATACATTTATACAACAATATCACTTAGACAATTTAAGAAGCAATGATAACATAAGTAACCACACATTTAAAAGGATACATTTCACTCAATCCCCTATACACCAATCTTCACTGGTCTTCAATCACGATTCACGAACCACGAGCACGATCACGATAAGCCGGCATAATCCCCAAACACTCCAGTGGGTGTACTCCGGATGTACCCCAATAATCCTACGACCGAACATCCCCTGGCAATCTCCGGACCAGGCGAATGAGGGACTAGGGCACGGAGTTTGAATATCCACCGGCAAGCCCTCTGCCGCCCAGCCGATATTCAACACATCCGCCCATGACACTATGGTTGCGCAACCACTATGCAATGCACTTAATGATGGCAAGTTAATAGCAATAATATAAGCATTAACACATATGAGGATCAACAAAGTAGGTTGACCTCGATGCAATCAGAATAGAACAATTATATAAACAAATATGCAGTTTTGCAAAGAGACATTACAAAATAACCATAGAATTATACCAAAAGCTCCAAATCAACTTAATATCACATATAAACACTCAAGAAGTCATGCTGTGCGTTTAGAAGTGTGAGACAACCGAAATTGCACTTAAACCCCTTTATTTTACAAACTATTTCTCTTCCAAACCAAAGTTAATGATTTCATTTTCAATGGAAACTCTCCCAACCTTCTAACTAACCCTCAAAGTACCCTCTTAACCCTCTAACTCATTCAAATGCCCGCATTTACCCCGAAAGCCCCAAATTCCCTCTTATGGCTTTAAACTACATATACATTGTCCGGGCTTCAAACAAGGGATATCAAGGCATCTATAGCACCTAGGTAGCCTAAGGATACTAGAATTGAAACCCGAATCCACCCGGATTCGCATGAACCCCGAAACCCCTTTGTTAAAGTCGGGTATTTCACGTTTTATGCGATTCTAGAGCAATTCAAGTGCACGGGGCTATTAGACTACCTTCATTAGTACCTAAGGCATCTATTAGGAGTGTTGAATCAAGCCAATATGTGCAATTACACAAAACCCTAGAAAAATGTCACTATTCACCTCATAAATCAAACTAACGATTCTAACCGTTTAAAAAGCGAAACAATGGCTCAAATATGTTCTCTAGCACTTATAAACAAGGTATAATAGCATAGATAATCAATACAATATCATTTGGTCACATTTTCAACAAATCAAGAAAATATCAACTATTTTAAAATGCGAAAATAAGCCGTGAAATCCCTCACCAATGCGCGTAGGAACTCTCGGGAGGCTAGCAAACACCCTAAACTACTTGCTCCTAGCTTGGCTTGGCTTAGCTTGAAGATTTGATGAGCAAAATCCTCTCATTCTCCTCCTACACTATTCTCGGATTTGCTACAGTAATTCCTGCATCTTCTCTTTTTTTTTTTTTTTTTGTGTTTTGTTAAGTTATAAGCTAGGTGGTGTTGTATGAGCATATATATTAAATAGGGTCAAGTTAGGTGCTTAGTGGTCCACTAAAATGAACGTTGATAACCTTAAAACGAGCCTAAGGTGAAGAATATATGCTAGCTAATTAAATTACTAAGTTATGTTACGTAACACTATTCATTGAACCATTAAAACATTTTCTAAACGAGTGCTCCTATCACTCCTAGCTCAATTGCACATTTTTCCCATTCCTTTAACAATTAATATGATTTAATAAAAATGCTAATTCACTAATATAATGCAGTTTAAAAATAAAATGAATAGTGACCAAGAAAGACAACAGGTAAAGCACATAATTTAATGCACAATTAATGGATGCAACATTTAAAAATGTGTACGGTAGAATCTCGGGCGTCACATCCTCTCCCCCTTAAACAAATTGCGTCCACGCAATTCTTCTTCACAAGGGAACTCCACAACAACTGAAAACCAACTCCGATTACTCGTCATCAATTGCTAAGTAAAAATACCATATACGAACTCTCATGGGAGCTCATTAAGAAATCCCAGTAGTATTGCCTGCGAACCTCACGTAATAAGGCCAAATAAAGGCTCCAATAGAGATGCTACTTCGAAATCCAAATAAGAATCCCGCTGGCACGAATACTATAGAAGAATAGAATCCCAACTAACAGTGGTGAGAAAATACCAATAAGAATTTAGAGTACAAATACCGAAGATAATTCCATATAATAAGGCTGATTAGAATCCCAAACTAAGTCTTCCGAGTAATACCAGCAAGAAAATACTAGAAGAATACTCAATAAGAAAACCGAGAGAACGGTCATATAGAAATCCCAAAGGAAGCCATTCATTTCTGACTACTGAGCGTAGAAGAATGCCTTGGAAGAAATCCCAATAACTGTGCTCCGTTTACAACATTCTCATTCCCGCTAATCCACACAACTTGGAGGGCTTGTTGCTAATCACTTCTCTTCAGGGGGAGGAAGAAGTCTTTCTTACCATTTCAACGGGACATGTATGAATGCCAAGATATCACATTTACACATATATGTTTTAAACTATTATGCAAACATGTTTATATAAGAGTTTATGAAACAGTGTAATCATCAAAGTCATTCAAGCACAACAATCAAGTCCATTATAACACAACTCAATCAAAGACTTTCAAATACACACATTACAAGCAACAGTTCAAGCAATTAACAATTCACAAGGTCAATTTGATGCATAACCAGCCACTTTACTTCACTTAGCACACATTTAGCACGTAACACATAATTATATCACATAGGTGCACACATTCAATACAAGACACACAATCACACATGCAGGCATACACTTTCAAGACACACTCTTAACAAGTACACACGCAAGGGTTACTACCCGACAGGCCGAGGACCCTGTCCCGGCTTAGAGCTAACTAAGCTTTGATACCACCTGTAACGCCCAGATCCCTCACGAGACCGGAGGCTCTAATGACCATGCTATTCTCAACCCAATACCAAGCCCAGTCACAAAATTTTTCCTAATGGTTATGTCCGGACCCGACACACGGACAGAGTCTCCCCTGTACCGTGGACATTCTGAAAACCTGTAAACACTCAATAAAGCCACAACATAACAAGACATTCATTTATAACTAAAGATCTTAGCTTTAAGGCCATCTGAGCCTTAAGACATACAAACAGTTTAGATACAGACAAGCATGCATTCATAACTTAACTTCTTTACAAAATCGCTTATCATGCCACTCCATGATAGCTTTTAAGTATTCTTAGAAATTGAAAACAACCAGTCATTCACTCCCAAGCATGCGAAGAAGCTAATAGCAGAAATATAAGTTATTACATGCCATAGAATTACTACTGCTACTACATTATCAGACTTCCAGCTTACATATTACTCAAATACATACATGAGCTTTAAGGCCCCAAAATAGATTATACATAGAACAACAAATTCTTCACATAGCAACCAGAAAGCACATTCGCCTCAGACAAATATCACACAGCAGCTAAGGGAACTCCACCAACTGTGCCACCTGAAACATGTTAGCGAGGTATGAGCAACCATTGTTGCCCAGTGAGGGATATAGTCTCGGGGCGTGCAATGCAACAGATAATACAGTTATACAACAATATCACTTAGACAATTTAAGAAGCAATGATAACATAAGTAACCACACATTTAAAAGGATACATTTTACTCAATCCCCTATACACCAATCTTCACTGGTCTTCAATCACGATTCACGAACCACGAGCACGATCACGATAAGCCGGCATAATCCCCAAACACTCCAGTGGGTATACTCCGGATGTACCCCAATAATCCTACGACCGAACATCCCCTGGCAATCTCCGGACCAGGCGAATGAGGGACTAGGGCACGGAGTTTGAATATCCACCGGCAAGCCCTCTGCCGCCCAGCCGATATTCAACACATCCGCCCCTGACACTATGGTTGCGCAACCACTATGCAATGCACTTAACGATGGCAAGTTAATAGCAATAATATAAGCATTAACACATATGAGGATCAACAAAGTAGGTTGACCTCGATGCAATCAGAATAGAACAATTATATAAGCAAATATGCAGTTTTGCAAAGAGACATTACAAAATAACCATAGAATTATACCAAAAGCTCCAAATCAACTTAATATCACATATAAACACTCAAGAAGTCATGCCGTGCGTTTAGAAGTGTGAGACAACCGAAATTGCACTTAAACCCCTTTATTTTACAAACTATTTCTCTTCCAAACCAAAGTTAATGATTTCATTTTCAAAGGAAACTCTCCCAACCTTCTAACGAACCCTCAAAGTACCCTCTTAACCCTCTAACTCATTCAAATGCCCGCGTTTACCCCGAAAGCCCCAAATTCCCTCTTATGGCTTTAAACTACACATACATTGTCCGGGCTTCAAACAAGGGATATCAAGGCATCTATAGCACCTAGGTAGCCTAAGGATACTAGAATTGAAGCCCGAATCCACCCGGATTCGCATGAACCCCGAAACCCCTTTGTTAAAGTCGGGTATTTCACGTTTTATGCGATTCTAGAGCAATTCAAGTGCACGGGGCTATTAGACTACCTTCATTAGCACCTAAGGCATCTATTAGGAGTGTTGAATCAAGCCAATATGTGCAATTACACAAAACCCTAGAAAAACGTCACTATTCACCTCATAAATCAAACTAACGATTCTAACCGTTTAAAAAGCAAAACAATGGCTCAAATATGTTCTCTAGCACTTATAAACAAGGTATAATAGCATAGATAATCAATACAATATCATTTGGTCACATTTTCAACAAATCAAGAAAATAACAACTATTTTAAAATGCGAAAATAAGCCGTGAAATCCCTCACCAATGCGCGTAGGAACTCTCGGGAGGCTAGCAAACACCATAAACTACTTGCTCCTAGCTTGGCTTGGCTTGGCTTGAAGATTTGATGAGCAAAATCCTCTCATTGTCCTCCTACACTATTCTCGGATTTGCTACAGTAATTCCTGCATCTTCTCTTCTTTTTTTTTGTGTTTTGTTAAGTTATAAGCTAGGTGGTGTTGTATGAGCATATATATTAAATGGGGTCAAGTTAGGTGCTTAGTGGTCCACTAAAATGAACGTTGATAACCTTAAAACGAGCCTAAGGTGAAGAATATATGCTAGCTAATTAAATTACTAAGTTATGTTACGTAACACTATTCATTGAACCATTAAAACATTTTCTAAACGAGTGCTCCTATCACTCCTAGCTCAATTGCACATTTTTCCCATTCCTTTAACAATTAATATGATTTAATAAAAATACTAATTCACTAATATAATGCAGTTTAAAAATAAAATGAATAGTGACCAAGAAAGACAACAGGTAAAGCATATAATTTAATGCACAATTAATGGATGCAACATTTAAAAATGTGTACGGTAGAATCTCGGGCGTCATAGAAGCGATGTCCTATGCAATCTTATTTTGGTAGTTGAATGAGGAAGTCCTTGGCCAAGGCGTGATGATGGAAAGAAGTATTTCCATGAATGTCATCTCTCATTCTACCGTTTAGATCTAAGCATAGAATCAACTAATGGACTTAATCATATCATGGTCCTTATTCGATCGGGACATATTAACGGAAGGATCGGATTGCACGTTAATTTGCCACTGTAAATAGATTCACAAGAGATTGACTTCATTACCGTATATATTGTCTTGATATGTTACTAGACGTCACTCTAGAACGTGAGGGTATTCCGAGAATGATGGGGACATTTTTGGAATAGATTAAAAGGGTTTAATGGTCCCTCATCGCTATACGGTGGTGAATCTAGAGAGTCACACACGTTCGAGCATCATTAATAGAGTTTCTATAATGAGCTTACAAAAGGTTTGGAAACGTTAAGGAGTTAACGTTGTTGTATTTGGTCATTAAGTAGTAATGGGCCAAAAAATATAATTATTGAAAGTATTGGGGCCAAAGTATAAATATGAAAAGTTAGTTTCCAATAAATTAATCTAATATAGATTAGGATTAATTTAATCATATGTATATATGTTTATATATATGTATATATATATATATATATATATATATAATTAACAAAAGATGGTGACATCCAAAGGCCAAGATTTGATCTTGATTAGAATCTATGGCTTGGATTAATACTTGGCAAGTTAGTGGAAAATATATATTTTTCCACTATAATATTCAGCCCAATAAATATATATAATAATAGTTACACAAGACACAAAGTTGCATAGGAGACATAAATGCATAGAAGGCTACAATTTCATGACACAAGGTTGTCTTGAAAGCTTGAATGCATGGAAGACTTCAAATGCACAAGACACAAGTATGCATAGATAACATATATGCATAGAAAACAAGAAAAAAACAGATTTTAAGAGGTGAACACACAAGAGCAAAAATCTGAATTTTTTCTCTCTCTCTTTTTCTCTCTATTTTTCGTCCATTGCTTGCAAAGCTTGGGCAGATTTTTCTCTTGCTTTCAACCCTTGTGTAAGCTCATATTTCCATCCAAATAGCTAGTACATACATTTGGTTTATGGAGGAGAAGCTCTTGGATGCTTGTGTGGACAAACTAGTGCTTTTGCAAGGTGTGAAAGGCTTGTCATCATTCTTGTAGTGCTTCTTCATCTTCTTGGCTGAATCTTCAAGAGGTATACCTTATTACTCTTGTTCATTCATATATATAGTTATATATGTAGTAGATTTATTGATTACATGGACTAGACATAAGC
>NW_026292542.1:0-86066 GCF_023091745.1 Budorcas taxicolor
GACCTCAGGGACCCGCTCTGGTGGCCTCAGGATAGGCCAGTCCCCATGCGAGTTGCTAGGGGACCTCTCGGGATTCCTCTCCCGTCCATGCCGGGGCCTCAGTCCTTGTGTGGAGTCGGGGCCGGAACCTGAGGATTCCTCTCCAGTGTTGCCATGGATCTTGGGGTGCTTCTGAGTCTCCCCAGGGGAGTCAGGCCTCGTCTCGTGTGGGGGCATGCACGTGCGCTTTCCTCCCGAGCTGCAGCAGTAGTGTCACGCTTCCTGTCACGTGGATCAAGGGATCTGTGGCTTTCCCTCGAGGCTGTCCCTCGAGGCTTTCCCACGAGGCTTTCCCACAGGGCTGTGCCACGTGCCACCTTGGTGTGAGTCGATCCTCGGCGTGAAAGACGAGCCGGTGAAGGGAAAAGAGGTTCCTCTGGAATGGACTGAGACATCTGGGGGACTCTTGGAATGGTGGCCCGACCCTGGAGTTCCTCTCGCCGTTCCTGTTGAGAGGGCCTCCTCTTGAGATGCGACGGGAACGCCGGGAACTCTTTCCCGACGAAGCAGGGAAAGGATCCTCATGTCGAGCTACGAGGCGGAAACGGGGCTCCTCTGGATGTGGGGGGGACCCTCGTGATTCCTCTCGAGTGGAGACGGCTAGGTCGGGGAACTTCTTGATTTGCACCAAGGGTGTGAAGAACCCTTGGGAAGTTCCAGAGGTGAGGTGTGATCAGCCTCGAGACGCCTCAGCGGAAATGGGCCTCATCTCGCCTGGAGGGGAGAACCTCCTGGATTTTCTCGAGTTGCGGCAGGTCTTCTCGAGTTACGACGGGGACCTCAGGGACCCGCTCTGGTGGCCTCAGGAAAGGCCAGTCCCCATGCGAGTTGCTAGGGGACCTCTCGGGATTCCTCTCCCGTCCATGCCGGGGCCTCAGTCCTTGTGTGGAGTCGGGGCCGGAACCTGAGGATTCCTCTCCAGTGTTGCCATGGATCTTGGGGTGCTTCTGAGTCTCCCCAGGGGAGTCAGGCCTCGTCTCGAGTGGGGGCATGCACGTGCGCTTTCCTCCCGAGCTGCAGCAGTAGTGTCACGCTTCCTGTCACGTGGATCAAGGGATCTGTGGCTTTCCCTCGAGGCTGTCCCTCGAGGCTTTCCCACGAGGCTTTCCCACAGGGCTGTGCCACGTGCCACCTTGGTGTGAGTTGATCCTCGGCGTGAAAGACGAGCCGGTGAAGGGAAAAGAGGTTCCTCTGGAATGGACTGAGACATCTGGGGGACTCTTGGAATGGTGGCACGACCCTGGAGTTCCTCTCGCCGTTCCTGTTGAGAGGGTCTCCCCTTGAGATGCGACGGGAACGCCGGGAACTCTTTCCCGACGAAGCAGGGAAAGGATCCCTCATCTCGAGCTACGAGGCGGAAACGGGGCTCCTCTGGATGTGGGGGGGACCCTCGTGATTCCTCTCGAGTGGAGACGGCTAGGTCGGGGAACTTCTTGATTTGCACCAAGGGTGTGAAGGACCCTTTCGAAGTTCCAGAGGTGAGGTGTGATCAGCCTCGAGACGCCTCAGCGGAAATGGGCCTCATCTCGCCTGGAGGGAGAACCTCCTGGATTTTCTCGAGTTACGGCAGGTCTTCTCGAGTTACGACGGGGACCTCAGGGACCCGCTCTGGTGGCCTCAGGAAAGGCCAGTCCCCATGCGAGTTGCTAGGGGACCTCTCGGGATTCCTCTCCCGTCCATGCCGGGGCCTCATTCCTTGTGTGGAGTCGGGGACGGAACCTGAGGATTCCTCTCCAGTGTTGCCATGGATCTTGGGGTGCTTCTGAGTCTCCCCAGGGGAGTCAGGCCTCGTCTCGAGTGGGGGCATGCACGTGCGCTTTCCTCCCGAGCTGCAGCAGTAGTGTCACGCTTCCTGTCACGTGGATCAAGGGATCTGTGGCTTTCCCTCGAGGCTGTCCCTCGAGGCTTTCCCACGAGGCTTTCCCACAGGGCTGTGCCACGTGCCACCTTGGTGTGAGTCGATCCTCGGCGTGAAAGACGAGCCGGTGAAGGGAAAAGAGGTTCCTCTGGAATGGACTGAGACATCTGGGGGACTCTTGGAATGGTGGCACGACCCTGGAGTTCCTCTCGCCGTTCCTGTTGAGAGGGTCTCCCCTTGAGATGCGACGGGAACACCGGGAACTCTTTCCCGACGAAGCAGGGAAAGGATCCCTCATCTCGAGCTACGAGGCGGAAACGGGGCTCCTCTGGATGTGGGGGGGACCCTCGTGATTCCTCTCGAGTGGAGACGGCTAGGTCGGGGAACTTCGTGATTTGCACCAAGGGTGTGAAGGACCCTTTCGAAGTTCCAGAGGTGAGGTGTGATCAGCCTCGAGACGCCTCAGCGGAAATGGGCCTCATCTCGCCTGGGGGGGGAAAACCTCCTGCATGTTCTCCAGTTGCGGCAGGTCTTCTCGAGTTACGACGGGGACCTCAGGGACCCGCTCTGGTGGCCTCAGGAAAGGCCAGTCCCCATGCGAGTTGCTAGGGGACCTCTCGGGATTCCTCTCCCGTCCATGCCGGGGCCTCAGTCCTTGTGTGGAGTCGGGGCCGGAACCTGAGGATTCCTCTCCAGTGTTGCCATGGATCTTGGGGTGCTTCTGAGTCTCCCCAGGGGAGTCAGGCCTCGTCTCGAGTGGGGGCATGCACGTGCGCTTTCCTCCCGAGCTGCAGCAGTAGTGTCACGCTTCCTGTCACGTGGATCAAGGGATCTGTGGCTTTCCCTCGAGGCTGTCCCTCGAGGCTTTCCCACGAGGCTTTCCCACAGGGCTGTGCCACGTGCCACCTTGGTGTGAGTCGATCCTCGGCGTGAAAGACGAGCCGGTGAAGGGAAAAGAGGTTCCTCTGGAATGGACTGAGACATCTGGGGGACTCTTGGAATGGTGGTACGACCCTGGAGTTCCTCTCGCCGTTCCTGTTGAGAGGGCCTCCTCTTGAGATGCGACGGGAACGCCGGGAACTCTTTCCCGACGAAGCAGGGAAAGGATCCCTCATCTCGAGCTACGAGGCGGAAACGGGGCTCCTCTGGATGTGGGCGGGACCCTCGTGATTCCTGTCGAGTGGAGACGGCTAGGTCGGGGAACTTCTTGATTTGCACCAAGGGTGTGAAGGACCCTTTCGAAGTTCCAGAGGTGAGGTGTGATCAGCCTCGAGACGCCTCAGCGGAAATGGGCCTCATCTCGCCTGGAGGGGAGAACCTCCTGGATTTTCACGAGTTGCGGCAGGTCTTCTCGAGTTACGACGGGGACCTCAGGGACCCGCTCTGGTGGCCTCAGGAAAGGCCAGTCCCCATGCGAGTTGCTAGGGGACCTCTCGGGATACCTCTCCCGTCCATGCCGGGGCCTCAGTCCTTGTGTGGAGTCGGGGCCGGAACCTGAGGATTCCTCTCCAGTGTTGCCATGGATCTTGGCCTGCTTCTGAGTCTCCCCAGGGGAGTCAGGCCTCGTCTCGAGTGGGGGCATGCACGTGCGCTTTCCTCCCGAGCTGCAGCAGTAGTGTCACGCGTCCTGTCACGTGGATCAAGGGATCTGTGGCTTTCCCTCGAGGCTGTCCCTCGAGGCTTTCCCACGAGGCTTTCCCACAGGGCTGTGCCACGTGCCACCTTGGTGTGAGTCGATCCTCGGCGTGAAAGGTGAGCCGGTGAAGGGAAAAGAGGTTCCTCTGGAATGGACTGAGACATCTGGGGGACTCTTGGAATGGTGGCACGACCCTGGAGTTCCTCTCGCCGTTCCTGTTGAGAGGGCCTCCTCTTGAGATGCGACGGGAACGCCGGGAACTCTTTCCCGACGAAGCAGGGAAAGGATCCCTCACCTCGAGCTACGAGGCGGAAACGGGGCTCCTCTGGATGTGGGCGGGACCCTCGTGATTCCTCTCGAGTGGAGACGGGTATGTCGGGGAACTTCTTGATTTGCACCAAGGGTGTGAAGGACCCTTTGGAAGTTCCAGAGGTGAGGTGAGATCAGCCTCGAGACCCCTCAGCGGAAATGGGCCTCATCTCGCCTGGAGGGGAGAACCTCCTGGATTTTCTCGAGTTGCGGCAGGTCTTCTCGAGTTACGACGGGACCGCAGGGACCCGCTCTGTTGGCCTGAGGAAAGGCCAGTCCCCATGCGAGTTGCTAGGGGACCTCTCGGGATTCCTCTCCCGTCCATGCCGGGGCCTCAGTCCTTGTGTGGAGTCGGGGCCGGAACCTGAGGATTCCTCTCCAGTGTTGCCATGGATCTTGGGGTGCTTCTGAGTCTCCCCAGGGGAGTCAGGCCTCGTCTCGATTGGGGGCATGCACGTGCGCTTTCCTCCCGAGCTGCAGCAGTAGTGTCACGCTTCCTGTCACGTGGATCAAGGGATCTGTGGCTTTCCCTCGAGGCTGTCCCTCGAGGCTTTCCCACGAGGCTTTCCCACAGGGCTGTGCCACGTGCCACCTTGGTGTGAGTCGATCCTCGGCGTGAAAGACGAGCCGGTGAAGGGAAAAGAGGTTCCTCTGGAATGGACTGAGACATCTGGGGGACTCTTGGAATGGTGGCACGACCCTGGAGTTCCTCTCGCCGTTCCTGTTGAGAGGGCCTCCTCTTGAGATGCGACGGGAACGCCGGGAACTCTTTCCCGACGAAGCAGGGAAAGGATCCCTCATGTCGAGCTACGAGGCGGAAACGGGGCTCCTCTGGATGTGGGGGGGACCCTCGTGATTCCTCTCGAGTGGAGACGGCTAGGTCGGGGAACTTCTTGATTTGCACCAAGGGTGTGAAGGACCCTTTGGAAGTTCCAGAGGTGAGGTGTGATCAGCCTCGAGATGCCTCAGCGGAAATGGGCCTCATCTCGCCTGGAGGGGAGAACCTCCTGGATTTTCTCGAGTTGCGGCAGGTCTTCTCGAGTTACGACGGGGACCTCAGGGACCCGCTCTGGTGGCCTCAGGAAAGGCCAGTCCCCATGCGAGTTGCTAGGGGACCTCTCGGGATTCCTCTCCCGTCCATGCCGGTGCCTCAGTCCTTGTGTGGAGTCGGGGCCGGAACCTGAGGATTCCTCTCCAGTGTTGCAATGGATCTTGGGGTGCTTCTGAGTCTCCCCAGGGGAGTCAGGCCTCGTCTCGAGTGGGGGCATGCACGTGCGCTTTCCTCCCGAGCTGCAGCAGTAGTGTCACGCTTCCTGTCACGTGGATCAAGGGATCTGTGGCTTTCCCTCGAGGCTGTCCCTCGAGGCTTTCCCACGAGGCTTTCCCACAGGGCTGTGCCACGTGCCACCTTGGTGTGAGTCGATCCTCGGCGTGAAAGACGAGCCGGTGAAGGGAAAAGAGGTTCCTCTGGAATGGACTGAGACATCTGGGGGACTCTTGGAATGGTGGCACGACCCTGGAGTTCCTCTCGCCGTTCCTGTTGAGAGGGTCTCCCCTTGAGATGCGACGGGAACGCCGGGAACTCTTTCCCGACGAAGCAGGGAAAGGATCCCTCATCTCGAGCTACGAGGCGGAAACGGGGCTCCTCTGGATGTGGGGGGGACCCTCGTGATTCCTCTCGAGTGGAGACGGCTAGGTCGGGGAACTTCTTGATTTGCACCAAGGGTGTGAAGGACCCTTTCGAAGTTCCAGAGGTGAGGTGTGATCAGCCTCGAGACGCCTCAGCGGAAATGGGCCTCATCTCGCCTGGAGGGGAGAACCTCCTGGATTTTCTCGAGTTACGGCAGGTCTTCTCGAGTTACGACGGGGACCTCAGGGACCCGCTCTGGTGGCCTCAGGAAAGGCCAGTCCCCATGCGAGTTGCTAGGGGACCTCTCGGGATTCCTCTCCCGTCCATGCCGGGGCCTCAGTCCTTGTGTGGAGTCGGGGCCGGAACCTGAGGATTCCTCTCCAGTGTTGCCATGGATCTTGGGGTGCTTCTGAGTCTCCCCAGGGGAGTCAGGCCTCGTCTCGAGTGGGGGCATGCACGTGCGCTTTCCTCCCGAGCTGCAGCAGTAGTGTCACGCTTCCTGTCACGTGGATCAAGGGATCTGTGGCTTTCCCTCGAGGCTGTCCCTCGAGGCTTTCCCACGAGGCTTTCCCACAGGGCTGTGCCACGTGCCACCTTGGTGTGAGTCGATCCTCGGCGTGAAAGACGAGCCGGTGAAGGGAAAAGAGGTTCCTCTGGAATGGACTGAGACATCTGGGGGACTCTTGGAATGGTGGTACGACCCTGGAGTTCCTCTCGCCGTTCCTGTTGAGAGGGCCTCCTCTTGAGATGCGACGGGAACGCCGGGAACTCTTTCCCGACGAAGCAGGGAAAGGATCCCTCATCTCGAGCTACGAGGCGGAAACGGGGCTCCTCTGGATGTGGGCGGGACCCTCGTGATTCCTGTCGAGTGGAGACGGCTAGGTCGGGGAACTTCTTGATTTGCACCAAGGGTGTGAAGGACCCTTTCGAAGTTCCAGAGGTGAGGTGTGATCAGCCTCGAGACGCCTCAGCGGAAATGGGCCTCATCTCGCCTGGAGGGGAGAACCTCCTGGATTTTCACGAGTTGCGGCAGGTCTTCTCGAGTTACGACGGGGACCTCAGGGACCCGCTCTGGTGGCCTCAGGAAAGGCCAGTCCCCATGCGAGTTGCTAGGGGACCTCTCGGGATACCTCTCCCGTCCATGCCGGGGCCTCAGTCCTTGTGTGGAGTCGGGGCCGGAACCTGAGGATTCCTCTCCAGTGTTGCCATGGATCTTGGCCTGCTTCTGAGTCTCCCCAGGGGAGTCAGGCCTCGTCTCGAGTGGGGGCATGCACGTGCGCTTTCCTCCCGAGCTGCAGCAGTAGTGTCACGCTTCCTGTCACGTGGATCAAGGGATCTGTGGCTTTCCCTCGAGGCTGTCCCTCGAGGCTTTCCCACGAGGCTTTCCCACAGGGCTGTGCCACGTGCCACCTTGGTGTGAGTCGATCCTCGGCGTGAAAGGCGAGCCGGTGAAGGGAAAAGAGGTTCCTCTGGAATGGACTGAGACATCTGGGGGACTCTTGGAATGGTGGCACGACCCTGGAGTTCCTCTCGCCGTTCCTGTTGAGAGGGCCTCCTCTTGAGATGCGACGGGAACGCCGGGAACTCTTTCCCGACGAAGCAGGGAAAGGATCCCTCACCTCGAGCTACGAGGCGGAAACGGGGCTCCTCTGGATGTGGGCGGGACCCTCGTGATTCCTCTCGAGTGGAGACGGGTATGTCGGGGAACTTCTTGATTTGCACCAAGGGTGTGAAGGACCCTTTGGAAGTTCCAGAGGTGAGGTGAGATCAGCCTCGAGACCCCTCAGCGGAAATGGGCCTCATCTCGCCTGGAGGGGAGAACCTCCTGGATTTTCTCGAGTTGCGGCAGGTCTTCTCGAGTTACGACGGGACCGCAGGGACCCGCTCTGTTGGCCTGAGGAAAGGCCAGTCCCCATGCGAGTTGCTAGGGGACCTCTCGGGATTCCTCTCCCGTCCATGCCGGGGCCTCAGTCCTTGTGTGGAGTCGGGGCCGGAACCTGAGGATTCCTCTCCAGTGTTGCCATGGATCTTGGGGTGCTTCTGAGTCTCCCCAGGGGAGTCAGGCCTCGTCTCGAGTGGGGGCATGCACGTGCGCTTTCCTCCCGAGCTGCAGCACTAGTGTCACGCTTCTTGTCACGTGGATCAAGGGATCTGTGGCTTTCCCTCGAGGCTGTCCCTCGAGGCTTTCCCACGTGGCTATCCCACAGGGCTGTGCCACGTGCGACCTTGGTGTGAGTCGATCCTCGGCTTGAAAGACGAGCCGGTGAAGGGAAAAGAGGTTCCTCTGGAATGGACTGAGACATCTGGGGGACTCTTTGAATGGTGGCACGACCCTGGAGTTCCTCTCGCCGTTCCTGTTGAGAGGGCCTCCTCTTGAGATGCGACGGGAACGCCGGGAACTCTTTCCCGACGAAGCAGGGAAAGGATCCCTCATGTCGAGCCACGAGGCGGAAACGGGGCTCCTCTGGATGTGGGCGGGACCCTCGCGATTCCTCTCGAGTGGAGACGGGTATGTCGGCGAACTTCTTGATTTGCACCAAGGGTGTGAAGGACCCTTTGGAAGTTCCAGAGGTGAGGTGTGATCAGCCTCGAGACGCCTCAGCGGAAATGGGCCTCATCTCGCCTGGAGGGGAGAACCTCCTGGATTTTCTCGAGTTGAGGCAGGTCTTTTCGAGTTACGATGGGGACCTCAGGGACCCGCTCTGGTGGCCTCAGGAAAGGCCAGTCCCCATGCGAGTTGCTAGGGGACCTCTCGGGATTCCTCTCCCGTCCATGCCGGGGCCTCAGTCCTTGTGTGGAGTCGGGGCCGGAACCTGAGGATTCCTCTCCAGTGTTGCCATGGATCTTGGGGTGCTTCTGAGTCTCCCCAGGGGAGTCAGGCCTCGTCTCGAGTGGGGGCATGCACGTGCGCTTTCCTCCCGAGCTGCAGCAGTAGTGTCACGCTTCCTGTCACGTGGATCAAGGGATCTGTGGCTTTCCCTCGAGGCTGTCCCTCGAGGCTTTCCCACGAGGCTTTCCCACAGGGCTGTGCCACGTGCCACCTTGGTGTGAGTCGATCCTCGGCGTGAAAGACGAGCCGGTGAAGGGAAAAGAGGTTCCTCTGGAATGGACTGAGACATCTGGGGGACTCTTGGAATGGTGGCACGACCCTGGAGTTCCTCTCGCCGTTCCTGTTGAGAGGGCCTCCTCTTGAGATGCGACGGGAACGCCGGGAACTCTTTCCCGACGAAGCAGGGAAAGGATCCCTCATCTCGAGCTACGAGGCGGAAACGGGGCTCCTCTGGATGTGGGGGGGACCCTCGCGATTCCTCTCGAGTGGAGACGGGTATGTCGGCGAACTTCTTGATTTGCACCAAGGGTGTGAAGGACCCTTTGGAAGTTCCAGAGGTGAGGTGTGATCAGCCTCGAGACGCCTCAGCGGAAATGGGCCTCATCTCTCCTGGAGGGGAGAACCTCCTGGATTTTCTCGAGTTGCGGCAGGTCTTCTCGAGTTACGACGGGGACCTCAGGGACCCGCTCTGGTGGCCTCAGGAAAGGCCAGTCCCCATGCGAGTTGCTAGGGGACCTCTCGGGATTCCTCTCCCGTCCATGCCGGGGCCTCAGTCCTTGTGTGGAGTCGGTGCCGGAACCTGAGGATTCCTCTCCAGTGTTGCCATGGATCTTGGGGTGCTTCTGAGTCTCCCCAGGGGAGTCAGGCCTCGTCTCGAGTGGGGGCATGCACGTGCGCTTTCCTCCCGAGCTGCAGCAGTAGTGTCACGCTTCCTGTCACGTGGATCAAGGGATCTGTGGCTTTCCCTCGAGGCTGTCCCTCGAGGCTTTCCCACGAGGCTTTCCCACAGGGCTGTGCCACGTGCCACCTTGGTGGGAGTCGATCCTCGGCGTGAAAGACGAGCCGGTGAAGGGAAAAGAGGTTCCTCTGGAATGGACTGAGACATCTGGGGGACTCTTGGAATGGTGGCACGACCCTGGAGTTCCTCTCGCCGTTCCTGTTGAGAGGGCCTCCTCTTGAGATGCGACGGGAACGCCGGGAACTCTTTCCCGACGAAGCAGGGAAAGGATCCCTCATCTCGAGCTACGAGGCGGAAACGGGGCTCCTCTGGATGTGGGCGGGACCCTCGTGATTCCTCTCGAGTGGAGACGGCTATGTCGGTGAACTTCTTGATTTGCACCAAGGGTGTGAAGGACCCTTTCGAAGTTCCAGAGGGGAGGTGTGATCAGCCTCGAGACGCCTCAGCGGAAATGGGCCTCATCTCGCCTGGAGGAGAGAACCTCCCGGATTTTCTCGAGTTGCGGCAGGTCTTCTCGAGTTACGACGGGGACCTCAGGGACTCGCTCTGGTGGCCTCAGGAAAGGCCAGTCCCCATGCGAGTTGCTAGGGGACCTCTCGGGATTCCTCTCCCGTCCATGCCGGGGACTCAGTCCTTGTGTGGAGTCGGGGCCGGAACCTGAGGATTCTTCTCCAGTGTTGCCATGGATCTTGGGGTGCTTCTGAGTCTCCCCAGGGGAGTCAGGCCTCGTCTCGAGAGGGGGCATGCACGTGCGCTTTCCTCCTGAGCTGCAGCAGTAGTGTCCCGCTTCCTGTCACGTGGATCAAGGGATCTGTGGCTTTCCCTCGAGGCTGTCCCTCGAGGCTTTCCCACGAGGCTTTTCCACAGGGCTGTGCCACGTGCCACCTTGGTGGGAGTCGATCATCGGCGTGAAAGACGAGCCGGTGAAGGGAAAAGAGGTTCCTCTGGAATGGACTGAGACATCTGGGGGACTCTTGGAATGGTGGCACGACCCTGGAGTTCCTCTCGCCGTTCCTGTTGAGAGGGCCTCCTCTTGAGATGCGACGGGAACACCAGGAACTCTTTCCCGACGAAGCAGGGAAAGGATCCCTCATCTCGAGCTACGAGGCGGAAACGGGGCTCCTCTGGATGTGGGCGGGACCCTCGTGATTCCTCTCGAGTGGAGACGGCTATGTCGGGGAACTTCTTGATTTGCACCAAGGGTGTGAAGGACCCTTTCGAAGTTCCAGAGGGGAGGTGTGATCAGCCTCGAGACGCCTCAGCGGAAATGGGCCTCATCTCGCCTGGAGGGGAGAACCTCCTGGATATTCTCGAGTTGCGGCAGGTCTTCACGAGTTACGTCGGGGACCTCAGGGACTCGCTCTGGTGGCCTCAGGAAAGGCCAGTCCCCATGCGAGTTGCTAGGGGACCTCTCGGGATTCCTCTCCCGTCCATGCCGGGGCCTCAGTCCTTGTGTGGAGTCGGGGCCGGAACCTGAGGATTCCTCTCCAGTGTTGCCATGGATCTTGGGGTGCTTCTGAGTCTCCCCAGGGGAGTCAGGCCTCGTCTCGAGTGGGGGCATGCACGTGCGCTTTCCTCCCGAGCTGCAGCAGTAGTGTCACGCTTCCTGTCACGTGGATCAAGGGATCTGTGGCTTTCCCTCGAGGCTTTCCCTCGAGGCTTTCCCACGAGGCTTTCCCACAGGGCTGTGCCACGTGCCACCTTGGTGTGAGTCGATCCTCGGCGTGAAAGACGAGCCGGTGAAGGGAAAAGAGGTTCCTCTGGAATGGACTGAGACATCTGGGGGACTCTTGGAATGGTGGCACGACCCTGGAGTTCCTCTCGCCGTTCCTGTTGAGAGGGCCTCCTCTTGAGATGCGACGGGAACGCCAGGAACTCTTTCCCGACGAAGCAGGGAAAGGATCCCTCATCTCGAGCTACGAGGCGGGAAACGGGGCTCCTCTGGATGTGGGCGGGACCCTCGTGATTCCTCTCGAGTGGAGACGGCTATGTCGGGGAACTTCTTGATTTGCACCAAGGGTGTGAAGGACCCTTTCGAAGTTCCAGAGGGGAGGTGTGATCAGCCTCGAGACTCCTCAGCGGAAATGGGCCTCATCTCGCCTGGAGGGGAGAACCTTCCGGATTTCTCGAGTTGCGGCAGGTCTTCTCGAGTTACGACGGGGACCTCAGGGACCCGCTCTGGTGGCCTCAGGAAAGGCCAGTCCCCATGCGAGTTGATACGGGACCTCTCGGGATTCCTCTCCCGTCCATGCCGGGGCCTCAGTCCTTGTGTGGAGTCGGGGCCGGAACCTGAGGATTCCTCTCCAGTGTTGCCATGGATCTTCGGGTGCTTCTGAGTCTACCCAGGGGAGTCAGGCCTCGTCTCGAGTGGGGGCATGCACGTGCGCTTTCCTCCCGCGCTGCAGCAGTAGTGTCACGATTCCTGTCACGTGGATCAAGGGATCTGTGTCTTTCCCTCGAGGCTGTTCTTCGAGGCTTTCCCACGAGGCTTTCCCACAGGGCTGTGCCACGTGCCACCTTGGTGTGAGTGGATCCTCGGCGTGAAAGACGAGCCGGTGAAGGGAAAAGAGGTTCCTCTGGAATGGACTGAGACATCTGGGGGACTCTTGGAATGGTGGCACGACCCTGGAGTTCCTCTCGCCGTTCCTGTTGAGAGGGCCTCCTCTTGAGATGCGACGGGAACGCCGGGAACTCTTTCCCGACGAAGCAGGGAAAGGATCCCTCATCTCGAGCTACGAGGCGGAAACGGGGCTCCTCTGGATGTGGGCGGGACCCTCGTGATTCCTCTCGAGTGGAGACGGCTATGTCGGTGAACTTCTTGATTTGCACCAAGGGTGTGAAGGACCCTTTCGAAGTTCCAGAGGGGAGGTGTGATCAGCCTCGAGACGCCTCAGCGGAAATGGGCCTCATCTCGCCTGGAGGAGAGAACCTCCCGGATTTTCTCGAGTTGCGGCAGGTCTTCTCGAGTTACGACGGGGACCTCAGGGACCCGCTCTGGTGGCCTCAGGAAAGGCCAGTCCCCATGCGAGTTGCTAGGGCACCTCTCGGGATTCCTCTCCCGTCCATGCCGGGGCCTCAGTCCTTGTGTGGAGTCGGGGCCGGAACCTGAGGATTCCTCTCCAGTGTTGCCATGGATCTTGGGGTGCTTCTGAGTCTCCCCAGGGGAGTCAGGCCTCGTCTCGAGAGGGGGCATGCACGTGCGCTTTCCTCCTGAGCTGCAGCAGTAGTGTCCCGCTTCCTGTCACGTGGATCAAGGGATCTGTGGCTTTCCCTCGAGGCTATCCCTCGAGGCTTTCCCACGAGGCTTTCCACAGGGCTGTGCCACGGGCCACCTTGGTGGGAGTCGATCCTCGGCGTGAAAGACGAGCCGGTGAAGGGAAAAGAGGTTCCTCTGGAATGGACTGAGACATCTGGGGGACTCTTGGAATGGTGGCACGACCCTGGAGTTCCTCTCGCCGTTCCTGTTGAGAGGGCCTCCTCTTGAGATGCGACGGGAACGCCAGGAACTCTTTCCCGACGAAGCAGGGAAAGGATCCCTCATCTCGAGCTACGAGGCGGAAACGGGGCTCCTCTGGATGTGGGCGGGACCCTCGTGATTCCTCTCGAGTGGAGACGGCTATGTCGGGGAACTTCTTGATTTGCACCAAGGGTGTGAAGGACCCTTTCGAAGTTCCAGAGGGGAGGTGTGATCAGCCTCGAGACTCCTCAGCGGAAATGGGCCTCATCTCGCCTGGAGGGGAGAACCTCCCGGATTTTCTCGAGTTGCGGCAGGTCTTCTCGTGTTACGACGGGGACCTCAGGGACCCGCTCTGGTGGCCTCAGGAAAGGCCAGTCCCCATGCGAGTTGTTAGGGGACCTCTCGGGATTCCTCTCCCGTCCATGCCGGGGCCTCAGTCCTTGTGTGGAGTCGGGGCCGGAACCTGAGGATTCCTCTCCAGTGTTGCATGGATCTTGGGGTGCTTCTGAGTCTCCCCAGGGGAGTCAGGCCTCGTCTCGAGTGGGGGCATGCACGTGCGCTTTCCTCCCGAGCTGCAGCAGTAGTGTCCCGCGTCCTGTCACGTGGATCAAGGGATCTGTGGCTTTCCCTCGAGGCTTTCCCTCGCGGCTTTCCCTCGAGGCTTTCCCACAGGGCTGTGCCACGTGCCACCTTGGTGGGAGTCGATCCTCGGCGTGAAAGACGAGCCGGTGAAGGGAAAAGAGGTTCCTCTGGAATGGACTGAGACATCTGGGGGACTCTTGGAATGGTGGCACGACCCTGGAGTTCCTCTCGCCGTTCCTGTTGAGAGGGCCTCCTCTTGAGATGCGACGGGAACGCCAGGAACTCTTTCCCGACGAAGCAGGGAAAGGATTCCTCATCTCGAGCTACGAGGCGGAAACGGGGCTCCTCTGGATGTGGGCGGGACCCTCGTGATTCCTCTCGAGTGGAGACGGCTATGTCGGGGAACTTCTTGATTTGCACCAAGGGTGTGAAGGACCCTTTCGAAGTTCCAGAGGGGAGGTGTGATCAGCCTCGAGACGCCTCAGCGGAAATGGGCCTCATCTCGCCTGGAGGGGAGAACCTCCTGGATATTCTCGAGTTGTGGCAGGTCTTCTCGAGTTACGTCGGGGACCTCAGGGACCCGCTCTGGTGGCCTCAGGAAAGGCCAGTCCCCATGCGAGTTGCTAGGGGACCTCTCGGGATTCCTCTCCCGTCCATGCCGGGGCCTCAGTCCTTGTGTGGAGTCGGGGCCGGAACCTGAGGATTCCTCTCCAGTGTTGCCATGGATCTTGGGGTGCTTCTGAGTCTCCCCAGGGGAGTCAGGCCTCGTCTCGAGTGGGGGCATGCACGTGCGCTTTCCTCCCGAGCTGCAGCAGTAGTGTCCCGCTTCCTGTCACGTGGATCAAGGGATCTGTGGCTTTCCCTCGAGGCTGTCCCTCGAGGCTTTCCCACGAGGCTTTCCCACAGGGCTGTGCCACGTGCCACCTTGGTGGGAGTCGATCCTCGGCGTGAAAGACGAGCCGGTGAAGGGAAAACAGGTTCCTCTGGAATGGACTGAGACATCTGGGGGACTCTTGGTATGGTGGCACGACCCTGGAGTTCCTCTCGCCGTTCCTGTTGAGAGGGCCTCCTCTTGAGATGCGACGGGAACGCCAGGAACTCTTTCCCGACGAAGCAGGGAAAGGATCCCTCATCTCGAGCTACGAGGCGGAAACGGGGCTCCTCTGGATGTGGGCGGGACCCTCGTGATTCCTCTCGAGTGGAGACGGCTATGTCGGGGAACTTCTTGATTTGCACCAAGGGTGTGAAGGACCCTTTCGAAGTTCCAGAGGGGAGGTGTGATCAGCCTCGAGACTCCTCAGCGGAAATGGGCCTCATCTCGCCTGGAGGGGAGAACCTCCCGGATTTTCTCGAGTTGCGGCAGGTCTTCTCGAGTTACGACGGGGACCTCAGGGACCCGCTCTGGTGGCCTCAGGAAAGGCCAGTCCCCATGCGAGTTGCTAGGGGACCTCTCGGGATTCCTCTCCCGTCCATGCCGGGGCCTCAGTCCTTGTGTGGAGTCGGGGCCGGAACCTGAGGATTCCTCTCCAGTGTTGCCATGGATCTTGGGGTGCTTCTGAGTCTCCCCAGGGGAGTCAGGCCTCGTCTCGAGTGGGGGCATGCACGTGTGCTTTCCTCCCGAGCTGCAGCAGTAGTGTCCGGCTTCCTGTCACGTGGATCAAGGGATCTGTGGCTTTCCCTCGAGGCTTTCCCTCGAGGCTTTCCCACGAGGCTTTCCCACAGGGCTGTGCCACGTGCCACCTTGGTGGGAGTCGATCCTCGGCGTGAAAGACGAGCCGGTGAAGGGAAAAGAGGTTCCTCTGGAATGGACTGAGACATCTGGGGGACTCTTGGAATGGTGGCACGACCCTGGAGTTCCTCTCGCCGTTCCTGTTGAGAGGGCCTCCTCTTGAGATGCGACGGGAACGCCGGGAACTCTTTCCCGACGAAGCAGGGAAAGGATCCCTCATCTCGAGCTACGAGGCGGAAACGGGGCTCCTCTGGATGTGGAGGGGACCCTCGTGATTCCTCTCGAGTGGAGACGGCTATGTCGGGGAACTTCTTGATTTGCACCAAGGGTGTGAAAGACCCTTTCGAAGTTCCAGAGGGGAGGTGTGATCAGCCTCGAGACGCCTCAGCGGAAATGGGCCTCATCTCGCCTGGAGGGGAGAACCTCCTGGATATTCTCGAGTTGCGGCAGGTCTTCTCGAGTTACGTCGGGGACCTCAGGGACCCGCTCTGGTGGCCTCAGGAAAGCCCAGTCCCCATGCGAGTTGCTAGGGGACCTCTCGGGATTCCTCTCCCGTCCATGCCGGGGCCTCAGTCCTTGTGTGGAGTCGGGGCCGGAACCTGAGGATTCCTCTCCAGTGTTGCCATGGATCTTGGGGTGCTTCTGAGTCTCCCCAGGGGAGTCAGGCCTCGTCTCGAGAGGGGGCATGCACGTGCGCTTTCCTCCTGAGCTGCAGCAGTAGTGTCCCGTTCCTGTCACGTGGATCAAGGGATCTGTGGCTTTCCCTCGAGGCTGTCCCTCGAGGCTTTCCCACGAGGCTTTCCCACAGGGCTGTGCCACGTGCCACCTTCGTGGGAGTCGATCCTCGGCGTGAAAGACGAGCCGGTGAAGGGAAAAGAGGTTCCTCTGGAATGGACTGAGACATCTGGGGGACTCTTGGAATGGTGGCACGACCCTGGAGTTCCTCTCGCCGTTCCTGTTGAGAGGGCCTCCTCTTGAGATGCGACGGGAACGCCAGGAACTCTTTCCCGACGAAGCAGGGAAAGGATCCCTCATCTCGAGCTACGAGGCGGAAACGGGGCTCCTCTGGATGTGGGCGGGACCCTCGTGATTCCTCTCGAGTGGAGACGGCTATGTCGGGGAACTTCTTGATTTGCACCAAGGGTGTGAAGGACCCTTTCGAAGTTCCAGAGGGGAGGTGTGATCAGCCTCGAGACGCCTCAGCGGAAATGGGCCTCATCTCGCCTGGAGGGGAGAACCTCCTGGATATTCTCGAGTTGCGGCAGGTCTTCTCGAGTTACGTCGGGGACCTCAGGGACCCGCTCTGGTGGCCTCAGGAAAGGCCAGTCCCCATGCGAGTTGCTAGGGGACCTCTCGGGATTCCTCTCCCGTCCATGCCGGGGCCTCAGTCCTTGTGTGGAGTCGGGGCCGGAACCTGAGGATTCCTCTCCAGTGTTGCCATGGATCTTGGGGTGCTTCTGAGTCTCCCCAGGGGAGTCAGGCCTCGTCTCGAGAGGGGGCATGCACGTGCGCTTTCCTCCTGAGCTGCAGCAGTAGTGTCCCGCTTCCTGTCACGTGGATCAAGGGATCTGTGGCTTTCCCTCGAGGCTGTCCCTCGAGGCTTTCCCACGAGGCTTTCCCACAGGGCTGTGCCACGTGCCACCTTGGTGGGAGTCGATCCTCGGCGTGAAAGACGAGCCGGTGAAGGGAAAATAGGTTCCTCTGGAATGGACTGAGACATCTGGGGGACTCTTGGAATGGTGGCACGACCCTGGAGTTCCTTTCGCCGTTCCTGTTGAGAGGGCCTCCTCTTGAGATGCCACGGGAACGCCGGGAACTCTTTCCCGACGAAGCAGGGAAAGGATCTCTCATCTCGAGCTACGAGGCGGAAACGGGGCTCCTCTGGATGTGGGCGGGACCCTCGTGATTCCTCTCGAGTGGAGACGGGTATGTCGGGGAACTTCTTGATTTGCACCAAGGGTGTGAAGGACCCTTTCGAAGTTCCAGAGGTGAGGTGTGATCAGCCTCGAGACGCCTCAGCGGAAATGGGCCTCATCTCGCCTGGAGGGGAGAACCTCCTGGATTTTCCCGAGTTGCGGCAGGTCTTCTCGAGTTACGACGGGGACCTCAGGAACCCGCTCTGGTGGCCTCAGGAAAGGCCAGTCCCCGTGCGAGTTGCTAGGGGACGTCTCGGGATTCCTCTCCCCTCCATGCCGGGGCCTCAGTCCTTGTGTGGAGTCGGGGCCGGAACCTGAGGATTCCTCTCCAGTGTTGCCATGGATCTTGGGGTGCTTCTGAGTCTCCCCAGGGGAGTCAGGCCTCGTCTCGAGTGGGGGCATGCACGTGCACTTTCCTCCCGAGCTGCAGCAGTAGTGTCCAGCTTCCTGTCACGTGGATCAAGGGATCAGTGGCTTTCCCTCGAGGCTGTCCCTCGAGGCTTTCCCACGAGGCTTTCCCACAGGGCTGTGCCACGTGCCACCTTGGTGTGAGTCGATCCTCGGCGTGAAAGACGAGCCGGTGAAGGGAAAAGAGGTTCCTCTGGAATGGACTGAGACATCTGGGGGACTCTTGGAATGGTGGCACGACCCTGGAGTTCCTCTCGCCGTTCCTGTTGAGAGGGCCTCCTCCTGAGATGCGACGGGAACGCCGGGAACTCTTTCCCGATGAAGCAGGGAAAGGATCCCTCATCTCGAGCTACGAGGCGGAAACGGGGCTCCTCTGAATGTGGGCGGGACCCTCGTGATTCCTCTCGAGTGGAGACGGGTATGTCGGGGAACTTCTTGATTTGCACCAAGGGTGTGAAGGAGCCTTTCGAAGTTCCAGAGGTGAGGTGTGATCAGCCTCGAGACGCCTCAGCGGAAATGGGCCTCATCTCGCCTGGAGGGGAGAACCTCTTTGATTTTCTCGAGTTGCGGCAGGTCTTCTCGACTTATGACGGGGACCTCAGGGACCCGCTCTGGTGGCCTAAGGAAAGGCCAGTCCCCATGCGAGTTGCTAGGGGACCTCTCGGGATTCCTCTCCCTTCCATGCCGGGGCCTCAGTCCTTGTGTGGAGTCGGGGCCGGAACCTGAGGATTCCTCTCCAGTGTTGCCATGGATCTTGGGGTGCTTCTGAGTCTCCCCAGGGGAAACAGGCCTCGTCTCGAGTGGGGGCATGCACGTGCGCTTTCCTCCCGAGCTGCAGCAGTAGTGTCACGCTTCCTGTCACGTGGATCAAGGGATCTGTGGCTTTCCCTCGAGGCTGTCCCTCGAGGCTTTCCCACGAGGCTTTCCCACAGGGCTGGGCCACGTGCCACCTTGGTGTGAGTCGATCCTCGGCGTGAAAGACGAGCCGGTGAAGGGAAAAGAGGTTCCTCTGGAATGGACTGAGACATCTGGGGGACTCTTGGAATGGTGGCACGACCCTGGAGTTCCTCTCGCCGTTCCTGTTGAGAGGGCCTCCTCTTGAGATGCGACGGGAAAGCCGGGAACTCTTTCCCGACGAAGCAGGGAAAGGATCCCACATCTCGAGCTACGAGGCGGAAACGGGGCTCCTCTGGATGTGGGCGGGACCCTCGTGATTCCTCTCGAGTGGAGACGGGTATGTCGGGAAAATTCTTGATTTGCACCAAGGGTGTGAAGGACCCTTTCGAAGTTCCAGAGGTGAGGTGTGATCAGCCTCGAGACGCCTCAGCGGAAATGGGCCTCATCTCGCCTGGAGGGGAGATCCTCCTGGATTTTCTCGAGTTGTGGCAGGTCTTCTCGAGTTACGACGGGGACCTCAGGGACACGCTCTGGTGGCCTCAGGAAAGGCCAGTCCCCATGCGAGTTGCTAGGGGACCTCTCGGGATTCCTCTCCCGTCCATGCCGGGGCCTCAGTCCTTGTGTGGAGTCGGGGCCGGAACCTGAGGATTCCTCTCCAGTGTTGCCATGGATCTTGGGGTGCTTCTGAGTCTCCCCAGGGGAGTCAGGCCTCGTCTCGAATGGGGGCATGCACGTGCGCTTTCATCCCGAGCTGCAGCAGTAGTGTCACGCTTCCTGTCACGTGGATCAAGGGATCTGTGGCTTTCCCTCGAGGCTGTCCCTCGAGGCTTTCCCACGAGGCTTTCCCACAGGGCTGTGCCACGTGCCACCTTGGTGTGAGTCGATCCTCGGCGTCAAAGACGAGCCGGTGAAGGGAAAAAAGGTTCCTCTGGAATGGACTGAGACATCTGGGGGACTCTTGGAATGGTGGCACGACCCTGGAGTTCCTCTCGCCGTTCCTGTTGAGAGGGCCTCCTCTTGAGATGCGACGGGAACGCCGGGAAATCTTTCCCGACGAAGCAGGGAAAGGATCCCTCATCTCGAGCTACGAGGCGAAAACGGGGCTCCTCTGGATGTGGGCGGGACCCTCGTGATTCCTCTCGAGTGGAGACGGCTATGTCGGGGAACTTCTTGATTTGCACCAAGGGTATGAAGGAGCCTTTCGAAGTTCCAGAGGTGAGGTGTGATCAGCCTCGAGACGCCTCAGTGGAAATGGGCCTTATCTCGCCTGGAGGGGAGAACCTCCTGGATTTTCTCGAGTTGCGGCAGGTCTTCTCGAGTTACGACGGGGACCTCAGGAACCCGCTCTGGTGGCCTCAGGAAAGGCCAGTCCCCATGCGAGTTGCTATGGGACCTCTCGGGATTCCTCTCCCGTCCATGCCGGGGCCTCAGTCCTTGTGTGGAGTCGGGGCCGGAACCTGAGGATTCCTCTCCAGTGTTGCCATGGATCTTGGGGTGCTTCTGAGTCTCCCCAGGGGAGTCAGGCCTCGTCTCGAGTGGGGGCATGCACGTGCGCTTTCCTCCCGAGCTGCAGCAGTAGTGTCACGCTTCCTGTCACGTGGATCAAGGGATCTGTGGCTTTCCCTCGAGGCTGTCCCTCGAGGCTTTCCCACGAGGCTTTCCCACAGGGCTGTGCCACGTGCCACCTTGGTGTGAGTCGATCCTCGGCGTGAAAGACGAGCCGGTGAAGGGAAAAGAGGTTCCTCTGCAATGGACTGAGACATCTGGGGGACTCTTGGAATTGTGGCACGACCCTGGAGTTCCTCTCGCCGTTCCTGTTGAGAGGGCCTCCTCTTGAGATGCCACGGGAACGCCGGGAACTCTTTCCCGACGAAGCAGGGAAAGGATCCCTCATCTCGAGCTGCGAGGCGGAAACGGGGCTCCTCTGGATGTGGGCGGGACCCTCGTGATTCCTCTCGAGTGGAGACGGGTATGTCGGGGAACTTTTGATTTGCACCAAGGGTGTGAAGGACCCTTTCAAAGTTCCATAGGTGAGGTGTGATCAGCCTTGTCGAGACGCCTCAGCGGAAATGGGCCTCATCTCGCCTGGAGGGGAGAACCTCCTGGATTTTCTCGAGTTGCGGCAGGTCTTCTCGAGTTACGACGGGGACCTCAGGGACCCGCTCTGGTGGCCTCAGGAAAGGCCAATCCCCATGCGAGTTGCTAGGGGACCTCTCGGGATTCCTCTCCCGTCCATGCCGGGGTCTCAGTCCTTGTGTGGATTCGGGACCGGAACCTGAGGATTTCTCTCCAGTGTTGCCATGGATCTTGGGGTGCTTCTGAATCTCCCCAGGGGAGTCAGGCCTCGTCTCGAGTGGGGGTATGCACGTGCGCTTTCCTCCCGAGCTGCAGCAGTAGTGTCACGCTTCCTGTCACGTGGATCAAGGGATCTGTGGCTTTCCCTCGAGGCTGTCCCTCGAGGCTTTCCCACGAGGCTTTCCCACAAGGCTGTGCCACGTGCCACCTTGGAGTGAGTCGAACCTCGGCGTGAAAGACGAGCCGGTGAAGGGAAAAGAGGTTCCTCTGGAATGGACTGAGACATCTGGGGGACTCTTGGAATGGTGGCACGACCCTGGAGTTCCTCTCGCCTTTCCTGTTGAGAGGGCCTCCTCTTAAGATGCGACGGAAACGCCGGGAACTCTTTCCCGAGGAAGCAGGGAAAGGATCCCTCATCTCGAGCTACGAGGCGGAACCGGGGCTCCTCTGGATGTGGGCGGGACCCTCGTGATTCCTCTCGAGTGGAGACGGGTATGTCGGGGAATTTCTTGATTTGCACCAAGGGTGTGAAGTAGCCTTTCGAAGTTCCAGAGGTGAGGTGTGATCAGCCTCGAGACGCCTCAGCGGAAATGGGCCTCATCTCGCCTGGAGGGGAGAACCTCCTGGATTTTCTCGAGTTGCGGCTGATCTTCTCGAGTTACGACGGGGACCTCAGGGAACCGCTCTGGTGGCCTCAGGAAAGGCCAGTCCCCATGCGAGTTGATAGGGGGCCTCTCGGGATTCCTCTCCCGTCCATGCCGGGGCCTCAGTCCTTGTGAGTAGTCGGGGCCGGAACCTGAGGATTCCTCTCCAGTGTTGCCATGGATCTTGGGGTGCCTCTGAGTCTCCCCAGGGGAGTCAGGCCTCGTCTCCAGTGGGGGAATGCACGTGCGCTTCCCTCCCTAGCTGCAGCAGTAGGGTCACGCTTCCTGTCACGTGGATCAAGGGATCTGTGGCTTTCCCTCGAGGCTTTCCCTCGAGGCTTTCCCACGAGGCTTTCCCACAGGCCTGTGCCAAGTGCCACCTTGGTGTGAGTCGATCCTCGGCGTGAAAGACGAGCCGGTGAAGGGAAAAGAGGTTCCTCTGGAATGGACTGAGACATCTGGGGGACTCTTGGAATGGTGGCACGACCCTGGAGTTCCTCTCGCCGTTCCTGTTGAGAGGGCCTCCTCTTGAGATGCGAAGGGAACGCCGGGAATTCTTTCCCGACGAAGGAGGGAAAGGATCCCTCACCTCGAGCTACGAGGCGGAAACGGGGCTCCTCTGGATGTGGGCGGGACCCTCGTGTTTCCTGTCGAGTGGAGATGGGTATGTCGGGGAACTTCTTGAGTTGCACCAAGGGTGTGAAGGACCCTTTCGACGTTCCAGAGGTGAGGTGTGATTAGCCCCGAGAAGCCTCTGCGGAAATGTGCATCCTCTCGCCTGCAGGGGAGAACCTCCTGGATATTCTCGAGTTGCGGCAGGTCTTCTCGAGTTACGACGGGGACCTCAGGGACCCGCTCTGGTGGCCTCAGGAAGGGCCACTCCCCATGCGAGTTGCTAGGGGCCACCTCGGGATTACTCTCCCGTCGATGCCGGGGAATAAGGTCTTGTGTGGATTCGGGGCCGCAACCTGAGCATTCCTCTCCAATGTTGACATGGATCTTGGGGTGCCTCTGAGTATCCCCAGGGGAGTCAGGCCTCGTCTCGAGTGGGGGCATGCATGTGCGCTTTCCTCCCGAGCTGCAGCAGAAGGGTCACGCTACCTTTCACGTGGATAAAGGGATCTGTGGCTTTCCCTCGAGGCTTTCCCTCGAGGCTTTCCCACGAGGCTTTCCCACAGGGCTGTGCCAAGTGCCACCTTGGTGTGAGTCGATCCTGGGCGTGAAAGACGAGCCGGTGAAGGGAAAAGAGGTTCCTCTGGAATGGACTGAGACATCTGGGGGACTCTTGGAATGGTGGCACGACCCTGGAGTTCCTCTCGCCGTTCCTGTTCAGAGGGCCTCCTCCTCAGATGCAACGGGAATGCCGGGAATTCGTTCCCGACGAAGCAGAGAAAGGATCCCTCACCTCGAGCTACGAGGCGGAAACGGGGCTCCTCTGGATGTGGGCGGGACCCTCGTGTTTCCTCTCGAGTGGAGACGGGTATGTCAGGGAACTTCTTGAGTTGCACCCAGGGTGTGAAGGACCCTGTCGAAGTTCCAGATGTGAGGTGTGATTAGCCCCGAGAAGCCTCTGCGGAAATGGGCCTCCTCTCGCATGGAGGGGAGAACCTCCTGGATTTTCTCGAGTTGAGGCAGGTCTTCTCGCGTTACAACGGGGACCTCAGGGACCCGTTCTGGGGGCCTCAATAAGGGCCAGTCCCCATGTGAGTTGCTAGGGGCCATCTCGGGATTCCTCTCCCGTCGATGCCGGGGCCTAAGACCTTTTGTGGAGTCGGGGACGGAACCTGAGGATTCCTCTCCAGTGTTGCCATGGATCTTGGGGTGCCTCTGAGTCTCCCCAGGGGAGTCAAGCCTCGTCTCTAGTGGGGGCATGCACATGCGCTTCCACCTGAGCTGCAGCAGTAGGGTCACGCTTCCTGTCACGTGGATCAAGGGATCTGTGGCTTTCCCTCGAGGCTTTCCCACGAGGCTTTCCCACAGGGCTGTGCCAAGGGCCACATTGGTGTGAGTCGATCCTCGGCGTGAAAGACGAGCCGGTGAAGGGAAAAGAGGTTCCTCTGGAATGGACTGAGATATCTGGGCGACTCTTGGAATGGTGGCACGACCCTGGAGTTCCTCTCGCCGTTCCTGTTGAGAGGGCCTCCTCTTGAGATGCGACGGGAACGCCGGGAATTCTTTCCCGACGAAGGAGGGAAAGGATCCCTCACCTCGAGCTACGAGGCGGAAACGTGGCTCCTCTGGATGTCGGCGGGAACCTCGTGTTTCCTCTCGAGTGGAGAAGGGTATGTCGGGGAACTTCTTGAGTTGCATCAAGGGTGTGAAGGACCCTTTCGACGTTCCAGAGGTGAGGTGTGATTAGCCCTGAGAAGCCCCTGCGGAAATGGGCATCCTCTCGCCTGCAGGGGAGAATCTTCTGGATATTCTCGAGTTGCGGCAGGTCTTCTCGAGTTATGACGGGGACCTCAGGGACCCGCTCTGGTGGCCTCAGGAAGGGACAGTCCCCATGCGAGTTGCTAGGGGCCATCTCGGGATTATTCTCCCGTCGATGCCGGGGAATAAGGCCTTGTGTTGAGTCGGGGCCGGAACATGAGCATTATTCTCCAATGTTGACATGGATCTTGGGGTGCCTCTGAGTATCCCCAGGGGAGTCAGGCCTCGTCTCGAGTGGGGGCATGCACGTGCACTTTCCTCCCGAGCTGCAGCAGTAGTGTCACGCTTCCTGTCACGTGGATCAAGGGATCTGTGGCTTTTCCTCGAGGCTTTCCCTCGAGGCTTTCCCACGAGGCTTTCCCACGGGGCTATGCCACGTGCCACCTTGGTGGGAGTCGATCCTCGGCGTGAAAGACGAGCCGGTGAAGGGAAAAGAGGTTCCTCTGGAATGGACTGAGACATCTGGGGGACTCTTGGAATGGTGGCACGACCCTGGAGTTCCTCTCGCCGTTCCTGTTGAGAGGGCCTCCTCCTCAGATGCGACGGGAACGCCGGGAACTCTTTCCCGACGAAGCAGGGAAAGGATCCCTCATCTCGAGCTACGAGGCGGAAACGGGGCTCCTCTGGATGTGGGCGGGACCCTCGTGATTCCTCTCGAGTGGAGACGGGTATGTCGGGGAACTTCTTGATTTGCACCAAGGGTGTGAAGGACCCTTTCGAAGTTCCAGAGGTGAGGTGTGATCAGCCTCGAGACGCCTCAGTGGAAATGGGCCTCATCTTGCCTGGAGGGGAGAACCTCCTGGATTTTCTCGAGTTGCAGCAGGTCTTCCCGAGTTACGAATGGGACCGCAGGGACCCGCTCTGGTGGCCTCAGGAAAGGCCAGTCCCCATGCGAGTTGCTAGGGGCCATCTCGGGATTCCTCTCCCGACCATGCCGGGGCTTAAGACCTTGTGCGGAGTCAGGGCCGGAACCTGAGGATTCCTCTCCAGTGTTGCCATGGATCTTGGGGTGCTTCTCAGTCTCCCCAGGGGAGTCAGGCCTCGTCTCGAGTGGGGGCATGCACGTGCGCTTTCCTCCCGAGCTGCAGCAGTAGTGTCACTCTTCCTGTCACGTGGATCAAGGGATCTGTGGCTTTCCCTCGAGGCTGTCCCTCGAGGCTTTCCCACGGGGCTATGCCACGTGCACCTTGGTGGGAGTCGATCCTCGGCGTGAAAGACGAGCCGGTGAAGGGAAAAGAGGTTCCTCTGGAATGGACTGAGACATCTGGGGGACTCTTGGAATGGTGGCACGACCCTGGAGTTCCTCTCGCCGTTCCTGTTCAGAGGCCCTCCTCCTCAGATGCGACGGGAACGCCGGGAATTCTTTCCCGACGAAGCAGGGAAAGGATCCCTCACCTCGAGCTACGAGGCGGAAACGGGGCTCCTCTGGATGTGGGCGGGACCCTCGTGTTTCCTCTCGAGTGGAGACGGGTATGTCGGGGAACTTCTTGAGTTGCACCCAGGGTGTGAAGGACCCTGTCGAAGTTCCAGATGTGAGGTGTGATTAGCCCCGAGAAGCCTCTGCGGAAATGGGCCTCCTCTCGCATGGAGGGGAGAACCTCCTGGATTTTCTCGAGTTGCGGCAGGTCTTCTCGAGTTACGACGTGGACCTCAGGGACCCGCTCTGGTGGCCTCAGGAAGGGCCAGTCCCCATGTGAGTTTTTAGGGGCCATCTCGGGATTCCTCTCCCATCGATGCCGGGGCCTAAGACCTTGTGTGGAGTCGGGGCCGGAACCTGAGGATTCCTCTCCAGTGTTGCCATGGATCTTGGGTTGCCTCTGAGTCTCACCAGGGGAGTCAAGCCTCGTCTTGAGTGGGGGCATGCACGTGCGCTTCCCACCTGAGCTGCTGCAGTAGGGTCACGCTTCCTGTCACGTGGATCAAGGGGTCTGTGGCTTTCCCTCGAGGCTGTCCCTCGAGGCTTTCCCACGAGGCTTTCCCACAGGGCTGTGCCACGTGCCACCTTGGTGTGAGTCGATCCTCGGCCTGAAAGACGAGCCGGTGAAGGGAAAAGAGGTTCCTCTGGAATGGAGTGAGACATCTGGGGGACTCTTGGAATGGTGGCACGACCCTGGAGTTCCTCTCGCCGTTCCTGTTGAGAGGGCCTCCTCTTGAGATGCGACGGGAACGCCGGGAACTCTTTCCCGACGAAGCAGGGAAAGGATCCCTCATCTCGAGCTACGAGGCGGAAACGGGGCTCCTCTGGATGTGGGCGGGACCCTCGTGATTCCTCTCGAGTGGAGACGGGTATGTCGGGGAACTTCTTGATTTGCACCAAGTGTGTGAAGGACCCTTTCGAAGTTCCAGATGTGAGGTGTGATCAGCCTCGAGACGCCTCAGCGGAAATGGGCCTCATCTCGCCTGGAGGGGAGAACCTCCTGGATTTTCTCGAGTTGCGGCAGGTCTTCTCGAGTTACAACGGGGACCTCAGGGACCCGATCTGGGGGTCTCAGGAAGGGCCAGTCCCCATGTGAGTTTCTAGGGGCCATCTCGGGATTCCTCTCCCGTCGATGCCGGGGCCTAAGACCTTTTGTGGAGTCGGGCCCGGAACCTGAGGTTTCCTCTCCAGTGTTGCCATGGATCTTGGGGTGCCTCTGAGTCTCCCCAGGGGAGTCAAGCCTCGTCTCTAGTGGGGGCATGCACGTGCGCTTCCCACCTGAGCTACAGCAGTAGGGTCACGCTTCCTGTCACGTGGATAAAGGGATCTGTGGCTTTCCCAGGAGGCTTTCCCACAGGGCTGTGCCAAGTGCCACCTTGGTGTGAGTCGATCCTGGGCATGAAAGACGAGCCGGTGAAGGGAAAAGAGGTTCCTCTGGAATGGACTGAGACATCTGGGGGACTCTTGGAATGGTGGCACGACCCTGGAGTTCCTCTCGCCGTTCCTGTTCAGAGGGCCTCCTCCTCAGATGCAACGGGAATGCCGGGAATTCTTTCCCGACGAAGCAGGGAAAGGATCCCTCATCTCGAGCTACGAGGCGGAAACGGGGCTCCTTTGGATGAGGGCGGGACCCTCGTGTTTCCTCTCGAGTGGAGACGGGTATGTCGGGGAACTTCTTGAGTTGCACCCAGGGTGTGAAGGACCCTTTCGAAGTTCCAGAGGTGAGGTGTTATTAGCCCCGAGAAGCCTCTGCGGAAATGGGCCTCCTCTCGCATGGAGGGGAGAACCTCCTGGATTTTCTCGAGTTGCGGCAGGTCTTCTCGAGTTACGACGGGCATATCAGGGACCCGCTCTGTTGACCTCAGGAAGGGCCAGTCCCCATGTGAGTTGCTAGGGGCCATCTCAGAATTCCTCTCCCGTCGATGCCGGGGCCTAAGACCTTGTGTGGAGTCGGGGCCCGAACCTGAGCATTCCTCTCCAGTGTTGACATGGATCTTGGGGTGCCTCTGAGTCTCCCCAAGGGATTCAAGCCTCGTCTCCAGTTGGGGAATGCACGTGCGCTTCCCTCCCGAGCTGCAGCAGTAGGGTCACGCTTCCTGTCACGTGGATCAAGGGATCTGTGGCTGTCCCTCAAGGCTTTCCCTCGAGGCTTTCCCACGAGGCTTTCCCACAGGGCTGTGCCACGTGCCACCTTGGTGTGAGTCGATCCTCGGCGTGAAAGACGAGCCGGTGAAGGGAAAAGAGGTTCCTCTGGAATGGACTGAGACATCTGGGGGACTCTTGGAATGGTGGCACGAACCTGGAGTTCCTCTCGCCGTTTCTGTTGAGAGGGCCTCCTCTTGAGATGCGAAGGGAACGCCGGGAATTCTTTCCCGACGAAGGAGGGAAAGGATCCCTCACCTCGTGCTACGAGGCGGAAACGGGGCTCCTCTGGATGTGGGCGGGACCCTCGTGTTTCCTCTCGAGTGGAGACGGGTATGTCGGGGAACTTCTTGAGTTGCACCAAGGGTGTGAAGGACCCTTTCGACGTTCCAGAGGTGAGGTGAGATTAGCCCCGAGAAGCTTCTGCGGATATGTGCCTCCTCTCGCCTGCAGGGGAGAACCTCCTGGATATTCTCGAGTTGCGGCAGGTCTTCTCGAGTTTCGACGGGGACCTCAGGGACCCGCTCTGGTGGCCTCAGGAAGGGCCACTCCCCATGCGAGTTGCTAGGGGCCACCTCGGGATTACTCTCCCGTCGATGCCGGGGAATAAGGCCTTGTGTGGAGTCGGGGCCGCAACCTGAGCATTCCTCTCCAATGTTGACATGGATCTTGGGGTGCCTCTGAGTATCCCCAGGGGAGTCAGGCCTCGTCTCGAGTGGGGGCATGCATGTGCGCTTTCCTCCCGAGCTGCAGCAGAAGGGTCACGCTTCCTTTCACGTGGATAAAGGGATCTGTGGCTTTCCCTCGAGGCTTTCCCTCGAGGCTTTCCCACGAGGCTTTCCCACAGGGCTGTGCCAAGTACCACCTTGGTGTGAGTCGATCCTGGGCGTGAAAGACGAGCCGGTGAAGGGAAAAGAGGTTCCTCTGGAATGGACTGAGACATCTGGGGGACTCTTGGAATGGTGGCACGACCCTGGAGTTCCTCTCGCCGTTCCTGTTCAGAGGGCCTCCTCCTCAGATGCGACGGGAACGCCGGGAATTCTTTCCCGACGAAGCAAGGAAAGGATCCCTCACCTCGAGCTACGAGGCGGAAACGGGGCTCCTCTGGATGTGGGAGGGACCCTCGTGTTTCCTCTCGAGTGGAGACGGGTATGTCAGGGAACTTCTTGAGTTGCACCCAGGGTGTGAAGGACCCTGTCGAAGTTCCAGATGTGAGGTGTGATTAGCCCCGAGAAGCCTCTGCGGAAATGGGCCTCCTCTCGCATGGAGGGGAGAACCTCCTGGATTTTCTCGAGTTGCGGCAGGTCTTCTCGAGTAACAACGGGGACCTCAGGGACCCGTTCTGGGGGCCTCAGGAAGGGCCAGTCCCCATGTGAGTTGCTAGGGGCCATCTCGGGATTCCTCTCCCGTCGATGCCGGGGCCTAAGACCTTTTGTGGAGTCGGGGCCGGAACCTGAGGATTCCTCTCCAGTGTTGCCATGGATCTTGGGGTGCCTCTGAGTCTCCCCAGGGGAGTCAAGCCTCGTCTCTAGTGGGGGCATGCACGTGCGCTTCCCACCTGAGCTGCAGCAGTAGGGTCACGCTTCCTGTCACGTGGATAAAGGGATCTGTGGCTTTCCCACGAGGCTTTCCCACAGGGCTGTGCCAAGTGCCACCTTGGTGTGAGTCGATCCTGGGCGTGAAAGACGAGCTGGTGAAGGGAAAAGAGGTTCCTCTGGAATGGACTGAGACATCTGGGGGACTCTTGGAATGGTGGCACGACCCTGGAGTTCCTTTCGCCGTTCCTGTTCAGAGGGCCTCCTCCTCAGATGCAACGGGAATGCCGGGAATTCTTTCCCGAAGAAGCAGGGAAAGGATCCCTCACCTCGAGCTACGAGGCGGAAACGGGGCTCCTTTGGATGCGGGCGGGACCCTCGTGTTTCCTCTCGAGTGGAGACGGGTATGTCGGGGAACTTCTTGAGTTGCACCCAGGGTGTGAAGGACCCTTTCGAAGTTCCAGAGGTGAGGTGTAATTAGCCCCGAGAAGCCTCTGCGAAATGGGCCTCCTCTCGCATGGAGGGGAGAACCTCCTGGATTTTCTCGAGTTGCGGCAGGTCTTCTCGAGTTACGACGGGCATATCAGGGACCCGCTCTGTTGACCTCAGGAAGGGCCAGTCCCCATGTGAGTTGATAGGGGCCATCTCAGAATTCCTCTCCCGTCGATGCCGCGGCCTAAGACCTTGTGTGGAGTCGGGGCCAGAACCTGAGCATTCCTCTCCAGTGTTGACATGGATCTTGGGGTGCCTCTGAGTCTCCCCAAGGGAGTCAAGCCTCGTCTCCAGTGGGGGAATGCACGTGCGCTTCCCTGCCGAGCTGCAGCAGTAGGGTCACGCTTCCTGTCACGTGGATCAAGGGATCTGTGGCTTTCCCTCGAGGCTTTCCCTCGAGGCTTTCCCACGAGGCTTTCCCACAGGGCTGTGCCAAGTGCCACCTTGGTGTGAGTCGATCCTTGGCGTGAAAGACGAGCCGGTGAAGGGAAAAGAGTTTCCTCTGGAATGGACTGACACATCTGGGGGACTCTTGGAATGGTGGCACGACCCTGGAGTTCCTCTCGCCGTTCCTGTTGAGAGGGCCTCCTCTTGAGATGCGAAGGGAACGCGGGGAATTCTTTCCCGACGAAGGAGGGAAAGGATCCCTCACCTCGAGCTACGAGGCGGAAACGGGGCTCCTCTGGATGTGGGCGGGACCCTCGTGTTTCCTGTCGAGTGGAGATGGGTATGTCGGGGAACTTCTTGAGTTGCACCAAGGGTGTGAAGGACCCTTTCGACGTTCCAGAGGTGAGGTGTGATTAGCCCCGAGAAGCCTCTGCGTAAATGTGCATCCTCTCGCCTGCAGGGGAGAACCTCCTGGATATTCTCGAGTTGCGGCAGGTCTTCTCGAGTTACGACGGGGACCTCAGGGACCCGCTCTGGTGGCCTCAGGAAGGGCCACTCCCCATGCGAGTTGCTAGGGGCCACCTCGGGATTACTCTCCCGACGATGCCGGGGAATAAGGTCTTGTGTGGAGTCGGGTCCGCAACCTGAGCATTCCTCTCCAATGTTGACATGGATCTTGGGGTGCCTCTGAGTATCCCCAGGGGAGTCAGGCCTCGTCTCGAGTGGGGGCATGCATGTGCGCTTTCCTCCCGAGCTGCAGCAGAAGGGTCACGCTACCTTTCACGTGGATAAAGGGATCTGTGGCTTTCCCTCGAGGCTTTCCCTCGAGGCTTTCCCACGAGGCTTTCCCACAGGGCTGTGCCAAGTGCCACCTTGGTGTGAGTCGATCCTGGGCGTGAAAGACGAGCCGGTGAAGGGAAAAGAGGTTCCTCTGGAATGGACTGAGACATCTGGGGGACTCTTGTAATGGTGGCACGACCCTGGAGTTCCTCTCGCCGTTCCTGTTCAGAGGGCCTCCTCCTCAGATGCAACGGGAATGCCGGGAATTCGTTCCCGACGAAGCAGAGAAAGGATCCCTCACCTCGAGCTACGAGGCGGAAACGGGGCTCCTCTGGATGTGGACGGGACCCTCGTGTTTCCTCTCGAGTGGAGACGGGTATGTCGGGGAACTTCTTGAGTTGTACCCAGGGTGTGAAGGACCCTGTCGAAGTTCCAGATGTGAGGTGTGATTAGCCCCGAGAAGCCTCTGCGGAAATGGGCCTCCTCTCGCATGGAGGGGAGAACCTCCTGGATTTTCTCGAGTTGCGGCAGGTCTTCTCGAGTTACAACGGGGACCTCAGGGACCCGTTCTGGGGGCCTCAGGAAGGGCCAGTCCCCATGTGAGTTGCTAGGGGCCATCTCGGGATTCCTCTCCCGTCGATGCCGGGGCCTAAGACCTTTTGTGGAGTCGGGGCCGGAACCTGAGGATTCCTCTCCAGTGTTGCCATGGATCTTGGGGTGCCTCTGAGTCTCCCCAGGGGAGTCAAGCCTCGTCTCTAGTGGGGGCATGCACATGCGCTTCCCACCTGAGCTGCAGCAGTAGGGTCACGCTTCCTGTCACGTGGATCAAGGGATCTGTGGCTTTCCCTCGAGGCTTTCCCACGAGGCTTTCCCACAGGGCTGTGCCAAGTGCCACATTGGTGTGAGTCGATCCTGGGCGTGAAAGACGAGCCGGTGAAGGGAAAAGAGGTTCCTCTGGAATGGACTGAGACATCTGGGGGACTCTTGGAATGGTGGCACGACCCTGGAGTTCCTCTCGCCGTTCCTGTTCAGAGGGCCTCCTCCTCAGATGCAACGGGAATGCCGGGAATTCTTTCCCGAAGAAGCAGGGAAAGGATCCCTCACCTCGAGCTACGAGGCGGAAACGGGGCTCCTTTGGATGAGGGCGGGACCCTCGTGTTTCCTCTCGAGTGGAGACGGGTATGTCGGGGAACTTCTTGAGTTGCACCCAGGGTGTGAAGGACCCTTTCGAAGTTCCAGAGGTGAGGTGTTATTAGCCCCGAGAAGCCTCTGCGGAAATGGGCCTCCTCTCGCATGGAGGGGAGAACCTCCTGGATTTTCTCGAGTTGCGGCAGGTCTTCTCGAGTTACGACGGGCATATCAGGGACCCGCTCTGTTGACCTCAGGAAGGGCCAGTCCCCATGTGAGTTGATAGGGGCCATCTCAGAATTCCTCTCCCGTCGATGCCGGGGCCTAAGACCTTGTGTGGAGTCGGGGCCAGAACCTGAGCATTCCTCTCCAGTGTTGACATGGATCTTGGGGTGCCTCTGAGTCTCCCCAAGGGAGTCAAGCCTCGTCTCGAGTGGGGGAATGCACGTGCGCTTCCCTGCCGAGCTGCAGCAGTAGGGTCACGCTTCCTGTCACGTGGATCAAGGGATATGTGGCTTTCCCTCGAGGCTTTCCCTCGAGGCTTTCCCACGAGGCTTTCCCACAGGGCTGTGCCAAGTGCCACCTTGGTGTGAGTCGATCCTCGGCGTGAAAGACGAGCCGGTGAAGGGAAAAGAGGTTCCTCTGGAATGGACTGAGACATCTGGGGGACTCTTGGAATGGTGGCACGACCCTGGAGTTCCTCTCGCCGTTCCTGTTCAGAGGGCCTCCTCCTCAGATGCAACGGGAATGCCGGGAATTCGTTCCCGACGAAGCAGAGAAAGGATCCCTCACCTCGAGCTACGAGGCGGAAACGGGGCTCGTCTGGATGTGGGCGGGACCCTCGTGTTTCCTCTCGAGTGGAGACGGGTATGTCAGGGAACTTCTTGAGTTGTACCCAGGGTGTGAAGGACCCTGTCGAAGTTCCAGATGTGAGGTGTGATTAGCCCCGAGAAGCCTCTGCGGAAATGGGCCTCCTCTCGCATGGAGGGGAGAACCTCCTGGATTTTCTCGAGTTGCGGCAGGTCTTCTCGAGTTACAACGGGGACCTCAGGGACCCGTTCTGGGGGCCTCAGGAAGGGCCAGTCCCCATGTGAGTTGCTAGGGGCCATCTCGGGATTCCTCTCCCGTCGATGCCGGGGCCTAAGACCTTTTGTGGAGTCGGGGCCGGAACCTGAGGATTCCTCTCCAGTGTTGCCATGGATCTTGGGGTGCCTCTGAGTCTCCCCAGGGGAGTCAAGCCTCGTCTCTAGTGGGGGCATGCACATGCGCTTCCCACCTGAGCTGCAGCAGTAGGGTCACGCTTCCTGTCACGTGGATCAAGGGATCTGTGGCTTTCCCTCGAGGCTTTCCCACGAGGCTTTCCCACAGGGCTGTGCCAAGTGCCACATTGGTGTGAGTCGATCCTGGGCGTGAAAGACGAGCCGGTGAAGGGAAAAGAGGTTCCTCTGGAATGGACTGAGACATCTGGGGGACTCTTGGAATGGTGGCACGACCCTGGAGTTCCTCTCGCCGTTCCTGTTCAGAGGGCCTCCTCCTCAGATGCAACGGGAATGCCGGGAATTCTTTCCCGAAGAAGCAGGGAAAGGATCCCTCACCTCGAGCTACGAGGCGGAAACGGGGCTCCTTTGGATGAGGGCGGGACCCTCGTGTTTCCTCTCGAGTGGAGACGGGTATGTCGGGGAACTTCTTGAGTTGCACCCAGGGTGTGAAGGACCCTTTCGAAGTTCCAGAGGTGAGGTGTTATTAGCCCCGAGAAGCCTCTGCGGAAATGGGCCTCCTCTCGCATGGAGGGGAGAACCTCCTGGATTTTCTCGAGTTGCGGCAGGTCTTCTCGAGTTACGACGGGCATATCAGGGACCCGCTCTGTTGACCTCAGGAAGGGCCAGTCCCCATGTGAGTTGATAGGGGCCATCTCAGAATTCCTCTCCCGTCGATGCCGGGGCCTAAGACCTTGTGTGGAGTCGGGGCCAGAACCTGAGCATTCCTCTCCAGTGTTGACATGGATCTTGGGGTGCCTCTGAGTCTCCCCAAGGGAGTCAAGCCTCGTCTCGAGTGGGGGAATGCACGTGCGCTTCCCTGCCGAGCTGCAGCAGTAGGGTCACGCTTCCTGTCACGTGGATCAAGGGATCTGTGGCTTTCCCTCGAGGCTTTCCCTCGAGGCTTTCCCACGAGGCTTTCCCACAGGGCTGTGCCAAGTGCCACCTTGGTGTGAGTCGATCCTGGGCGTGAAAGACGAGCCGGTGAAGGGAAAAGAGGTTCCTCTGGAATGGACTGAGACATCTGGGGGACTCTTGGAATGGTGGCACGACCCTGGAGTTCCTCTCGCCGTTCCTGTTCAGAGGGCCTCCTCCTCAGATGCAACGGGAATGCCGGGAATTCGTTCCCGACGAAGCAGAGAAAGGATCCCTCACCTCGAGCTACGAGGCGGAAACGGGGCTCCTCTGGATGTGGGCGGGACCCTCGTGTTTCCTCTCGAGTGGAGACGGGTATGTCAGGGAACTTCTTGAGTTGTACCCAGGGTGTGAAGGACCCTGTCGAAGTTCCAGATGTGAGGTGTGATTAGCCCCGAGAAGCCTCTGCGGAAATGGGCCTCCTCTCGCATGGAGGGGAGAACCTCCTGGATTTTCTCGAGTTGCGGCAGGTCTTCTCGAGTTACAACGGGGACCTCAGGGACCCGTTCTGGGGGCCTCAGGAAGGGCCAGTCCCCATGTGAGTTGCTAGGGGCCATCTCGGGATTCCTCTCCCGTCGATGCCGGGGCCTAAGACCTTTTGTGGAGTCGGGGCCGGAACCTGAGGATTCCTCTCCAGTGTTGCCATGGATCTTGGGGTGCCTCTGAGTCTCCCCAGGGGAGTCAAGCCTCGTCTCTAGTGGGGGCATGCACATGCGCTTCCCACCTGAGCTGCAGCAGTAGGGTCACGCTTCCTGTCACGTGGATCAAGGGATCTGTGGCTTTCCCTCGAGGCTTTCCCACGAGGCTTTCCCACAGGGCTGTGCCAAGTGCCACATTGGTGTGAGTCGATCCTGGGCGTGAAAGACGAGCCGGTGAAGGGAAAAGAGGTTCCTCTGGAATGGACTGAGACATCTGGGGGACTCTTGGAATGGTGGCACGACCCTGGAGTTCCTCTCGCCGTTCCTGTTCAGAGGGCCTCCTCCTCAGATGCAACGGGAATGCCGGGAATTCTTTCCCGAAGAAGCAGGGAAAGGATCCCTCACCTCGAGCTACGAGGCGGAAACGGGGCTCCTTTGGATGAGGGCGGGACCCTCGTGTTTCCTCTCGAGTGGAGACGGGTATGTCGGGGAACTTCTTGAGTTGCACCCAGGGTGTGAAGGACCCTTTCGAAGTTCCAGAGGTGAGGTGTTATTAGCCCCGAGAAGCCTCTGCGGAAATGGGCCTCCTCTCGCATGGAGGGGAGAACCTCCTGGATTTTCTCGAGTTGCGGCAGGTCTTCTCGAGTTACGACGGGCATATCAGGGACCCGCTCTGTTGACCTCAGGAAGGGCCAGTCCCCATGTGAGTTGATAGGGGCCATCTCAGAATTCCTCTCCCGTCGATGCCGGGGCCTAAGACCTTGTGTGGAGTCGGGGCCAGAACCTGAGCATTCCTCTCCAGTGTTGACATGGATCTTGGGGTGCCTCTGAGTCTCCCCAGGGGAGTCAAGCCTCGTCTTGAGTGGGGGCATGCACGTGCGCTTCCCACCTGAGCTGCAGCAGTAGGGTCACGCTTCCTGTCACGTGGATCAAGGGATCTGTGGCTTTCCCTCGAGGCTGTCCCTCGAGGCTTTCCCACGAGGCTTTCCCACAGGGCTGTGCCACGTGCCACCTTGGTGTGAGTCGATCCTCGGCCTGAAAGACGAGCCGGTGAAGGGAAAAGAGGTTCCTCTGGAATGGACTGAGACATCTGGGGGACTCTTGGAATGGTGGCACGACCCTGGAGTTCCTCTCGCCGTTCCTGTTCAGAGGGCCTCCTCTTGAGATGCGACGGGAACGCCGGGAATACTTTCCCGACGAAGCAGGGAAAGGATCCCTCACCTCGAGTTACGAGGCGGAAACGGGGCTCCTCTGGATGTGTGCGGAACCCTCGTGTTTCCTCTCGAGTGGAGACGGGTATGTCGGGGAACTTCTTGAGTTGCACCCAGGGTGTGAAGGACCCTGTCGAACTTCCAGATGTGAGGTGTGATTAGACCCGAGAAGCCTCTGCGGAAATGGGCCTCCTCTCGCATGGAGGGGAGAACCTTCTGATTATTCTCGAGTTGCGGCAGGTCTTCTCGAGTTACGACGGGGACCTCAGGGACCCGCTCTGGTGGCCTCAGGAAGGGCCAGTCCCCATGCGAGTTGCTAGGGGCCATCTCGGGATTATTCTCCCGTCGATGCCGGGGAATAAGGCCTTGTGTTGAGTCGGGACCGGAACCTGAGCATTATTCTCCAATGTTGACATGGATCTTGGGGTGCCTCTGAGTATCCCCAGGGGAGTCAGGCCTCGTCTCGAGTGGGGGCATGCACGTGCGCTTTCCTCCCGAGCTGCAGCAGTAGTGTCACGCTTCCTGTCACCTGGATCAAGGGATCTGTGGCTTTCCCTCGAGGCTGTCCCTCGAGGCTTTCCCACGAGGCTTTCCCACAGGGCTGTGCCACGTGCCACCTTGGTGGGAGTCGATCCTCGGCGTGAAAGACGAGCCGGTGTAGAGAAAAGTGGTTCCTCTGGAATGGACTGAGACATCTGGGGGACTCTTGGAATGGTGGCACGACCCTGGAGTTCCTCTCGCCGTTCCTGTTGAGAGGGCCTCCTCTTGAGATGCGACGGGAACGCCGGGAACTCTTTCCCGACGAAGCAGGGAAAGGATCCCTCATCTCGAGCTACGAGGCGGAAAAGGGGCTCCTCTGGATATGGGCGGGACCCTCGTGATTCCTCTCGAGTGGAGACGGGTATGTCGGGGAACTTCTTGATTTGCACCAAGGGTGTGAAGGACCCTTTCGAAGTTCCAGAGGGGAGGTGTGATCAGCCTCGAGACAACTCAGTGGAAATGGGCCTCATCTCACCTGGAGGGGAGAACCTCCTGGATTTTCTCGAGTTGCAGCAGGTCTTCCCGAGTTACGAGTGGGACCTCAGGGACCCGCTCTGGTGGACTCAGGAAAGGCCAGTCCTCATGCGAGTTGCTAGGGGCCATCTCGGGATTCCTCTCCCGACCATGCCGGGGCTTAAGACCTTGTGTGGAGTCGGGCCCGGAACATGAGGATTCCTCTCCAGTGTTGCCATGGATCTTGGGGTGCTTATCAGTCTCCCCAGGAGAGTCAGGCCTCGTCTCGAGTGGGGGCATGCACGTGCGCTTTCCTCCCGAGCTGCAGCAGTAGTGTCACGCTTCCTGTCACGTGGATCAAGGGATCTGTGGCTTTCCCTCGAGGCTGTTCCTCGAGGCTTTCCCACGAGGCTTTCCCACGGGGCTGTGCCACGTGCCACCTTGGTGGGAGTCGATCCTCGGCGTGAAAGACGAGCCGGTGAAGGGAAAAGAGGTTCCTCTGGAATGGACTGAGACATCTGGCGGACTCTTGGAATGGTGGCACGACCCTGGAGTTCCTCTCGCCGTTCCTGTTGAGAGGGCCTCCTCTTGAGATGCGACGGGAACGCCGGGAACTCTTTCCCGACGAAGCAGGGAAAGGATCCCTCATCTCGAGCTACGAGGCGGAAACAGGGCTCCTCTGGATGTGGGCGGGACCCTCGTGATTCCTCTCGAGTGGAGACGGGTATGTCGGGGAACTTCTTGAATTGCACCAAGGGTGTGAAGGACCCTTTCGAAGTTCCAGAGGTGAGGTGTGATCAGCCTCGAGACGCCTCAGCGGAAATGGGCCTCAGCTCGCCTGGAGGGGAGAACTTCCTGGATTTTCTCGAGTTGCGGCAGGTCTTCTCGAGTTACGACGGGGACCTCAGGGACCCGCTCTCGTGGCCTCAGGAAAGGCCAGTCCCCATGCGAGTTGCTAGGGGCCATCTCGGGATTCCTCTCCCGTCCATGCCGGGGTTAAGACCTGGTGTGGAGTCGGGGCCGGAACCTGAGGATTCCTCTCCAGTGTTGCCATGGATCTTGGGGTGCTTCTCAGTCTCCCCAGGGGAGTCAGGCATCGTCTCGAGTGGGGGCATGCACGTGCGCTTTCCTCCCGAGCTGCAGCAGTTGTGTCACGCTTCCTGTCACGTGGATGAAGGGATCTGTGGCTTTCCCTCGAGGCTGTCCCTCGAGGCTTTCCCACGAGGCTTTCCCACGGGGCTGTGCCACGTGCCGCCTTGGTGGGAGTCGATCCTCGGCGTGAAAGACGAGCCGGTGAAGGGAAAAGAGGTTCCTCTGGAATGGACTGAGACATCTGGGGGACTCTTGGCATGGTGGCACGACCCTCGAGTTCCTCTCGCCGTTCCTGTTGAGAGGGCCTCCTCTTGAGATGCGACGGGAACGCCGGGAACTCTTTCCCGACGAAGCAGGGAAAGGATCCCTCATCTCGATCTACGAGGCGGAAACGGGGCTCCTCTGGATGTGGGCGGGACCCTCGTGATTCCTCTCGAGTGGAGACGGGTATGTCGGGGAACTTCTTGATTTGCACCAAGGGTGTGAAGGACCCTTTCGAAGTTCCAGACGTGAGGTGTGATCAGCCTCGAGACGCCTCAGCGGAAATGGGCCTCAAATCGCCTGGAGGGGAGAACCTCGTGGATTTTCTCGAGTTGCGGCAGGTCTTCTCGAGTTACGACGGGGACCTCAGGGACCCGCTCTGGTGGCCTCAGGAAAGGCCAGTCCCCATGCGAGTTGCTAGGTGACCTCTCGGGATTTCTCTCCCGTCCATGCCGGGGCCTGAGTCCTTGTGTGGAGTCGGGGCCGGAACCTGAGGATTCCTCTCCAGTGTTGCCATGGATCTTGGGGTGCTTCTGAGTCTCCCCAGTAGAGTCGGGCATCGTCTCGAGTGGGGGCATGCACGTGCGCTTTCCTCCCGAGCTGCAGCAGTAGTGTCACGCTTCCTGTCACGTGGATCAAGGGATCTGTGGCTTTCCCTCGAGGCTGTCCCTCGAGGCTTTCCCACGAGGCTTTCCCACGGGGCTATGCCACGTGCCACGTTGGTGGGAGTCGATCCTCGGCGTGAAAGACGAGCCGGTGAAGGGAAAAGAGGTTCCTCTGGAATGGACTGAGACATCTGGGGTACTCTTGGCATGGTGGCACGACCCTGGAGTTCCTCTCGCCGTTCCTGTTGAGAGGGCCTCCTCCTCAGATGCGACGGGAACGCCGGGAATTCTTTCCCGACGAAGCAGGGAAAGGATCCCTCACCTCGAGCTACGAGGCGGAAACGGGGCTCCTTTGGATGTGTGCGGGACCCTCGTGTTTCCTCTCGAGTGGAGTCGGGTATGTCGGGGAACTTCTTGAGTTGCACCCACGGTGTGAAGGACCCTGTCGAAGTTCCAGATGTGAGGTGTGATTAGCCCCGAGAAGCCTGTGCGGAAATGGGCCTCCTCTCGCATGGAGGGGAGAACCTCCTGGATTTTCTCGAGTTGCGGCAGGTCTTCTCGAGTTATGACGGGGACCTCAGGGACCCGCTCTGGTGGCCTCAGGAAAGGCCAGTCCCAATGCGAGGTGCTAGGGGACCTCTCGGGATTCCTCTCCCGTCCATGCCGAGGCCTCAGTCCTTGTGTGGAGTTGGGGCCGGAACCTGAGGATTCCTCTACAGTGTTTCCATGGATCTTGGGGTGCTTCTGAGTCTCCACAGGGGAGTCAGGCCTCGTCTCGAGTGGGGGCATGCACGTGCGCTTTCCTCCCGAGCTGCAGCAGTAGTGTCACGCTTCCTGTCACGTGGATCAAGGGATCTGTGGCTTTCCCTCGAGGCTGTCCCTCGAGGCTTTCCCACGAGGCTTTCCCACAGGGCTGTGCCACGTGCCACCTTGGTGGGAGTCGATCCTCGGCGTGAAAGACGAGTCGGTGAAGGGAAAAGAGGTTCCTCTGGAATGGACTGAGACATCTGGGGGACTCTTGGAATGGTGGCACGACCCTGGAGTTCCTCTCGCTGTTCCTGTTGAGAGGGCCTCCTCTTGAGATGCGACGGGAACACCGGGAACTATTTCCCGACGAAGCAGGGATAGGATCCCTCATCTCGAGCTACGAGGCGGAAACGGGGCTCCTCTGGATGTGGGCGGGACCCTCGTGATTCCTCTCGAGTGGAGACGGGTATGTCGGGGAACTTCTTGATTTGCACCAAGGGTGTGAAGGACCCTTTCGAAGTTCCAGAGGTGCGGTGTGATCAGCCTCGAGACGCCTCAGCGGAAATGGGCCTCATCTCGCCTGGAAGGGAGAACCTCCTGGATTTTCTCGAGTTGCGGCAGGTATTCTCGAGTTACGACGGGGCCTTCAGGGACCCGCTCTGGTGGCCTCAGAAAAGGCCAGTCCCCATGCGAGTTGCTAGGGGCCATCTCGGGATTCCTCTCCCGTCCATGCCGGGGCTTAAGACCTTGTGTGGAGTCGGGGCCGGAACCTGAGGATTCCTCTCCAGTGTTGCCATGGATCTTGGGGTGCTTCTCAGTCTCCCCAGGGGAGTCAGGCCTTGTCTCGTGTGGGGGCATGCACGTGTGCTTTCCTCCCGAGCTGCAGCAGTAGTGCCACGCTTCCTGTCACGTGGATCAAGGGATCTGTGGCTTTCCCTCGAAGCTGTCCCTCGAGGCTTTCACTCGAGGCTTTCCCACAGGGCTGTGCCACGTGCCACCTTGGTGGGAGTCGATCCTCGGCGTGAAAGACGAGCCGGTGAAGGGAAAAGAGGTTCCTCTGGAATGGACTGAGACATCTGGGGGACTCTTGGAATGGTGGCACGACCCTGGAGTTCCTCTCGCCGTTCCTGTTGAGAGGGCCTCCTCTTGAGATGCGACGGGAACGCCGGGAACTCTTTCCCGACGAAGCAGGGAAAGGATCCCTCATCTCGAGCTACGAGGCGGAAACGGGGCTCCTCTGGATGTGGGCGGGACCCTCGTGATTCCTCTCGAGTGGAGACGGGTATGTCGGGGAACTTCTTGAATTGCACCAAGGGTGTGAAGGACCCTTTCGAAGTTCCAGAGGTGAGGTGTGATCAGCCTCGAGACGCCTCAGCGGAAATGGGCCTCAGCTCGCCTGGAGGGGAGAACTTCCTGGATTTTCTCGAGTTGCGGCAGGTCTTCTCGAGTTACGACGGGGACCTCAGGGACCCGCTCTCGTGGCCTCAGGAAAGGCCAGTCCCCATGCGAGTTGCTAGGGGCCATCTCGGGATTCCTCTCCCGTCCATGCCGGGGTTAAGACCTGGTGTGGAGTCGGGGCCGGAACCTGAGGATTCCTCTCCAGTGTTGCCATGGATCTTGGGGTGCTTCTCAGTCTCCCCAGGGGAGTCAGGCCTCGTCTCGAGTGGGGGCATGCACGTGCGCTTTCCTCCCGAGCTGCAGCAGTTGTGTCACGCTTCCTGTCACGTGGATGAAGGGATCTGTGGCTTTCCCTCGAGGCTGTCCCTCGAGGCTTTCCCACGAGGCTTTCCCACGGGGCTGTGCCACGTGCCGCCTTGGTGGGAGTCGATCCTCGGCGTGAAAGACGAGCCGGTGAAGGGAAAAGAGGTTCCTCTGGAATGGACTGAGACATCTGGGGGACTCTTGGCATGGTGGGACGACCCTCGAGTTCCTCTCGCCGTTCCTGTTGAGAGGGCCTCCTCTTGAGATGCGACGGGAACGCCGGGAACTCTTTCCCGACGAAGCAGGGAAAGGATCCCTCATCTCGAGCTACGAGGCGGAAACGGGGCTCCTCTGGATGTGGGCGGGACCCTCGTGATTCCTCTCGAGTGGAGACGGGTATGTCGGGGAACTTCTTGATTTGCACCAAGGGTGTGAAGGACCCTTTCGAAGTTCCAGACGTGAGGTGTGATCAGCCTCGAGACGCCTCAGCGGAAATGGGCCTCAAATCGCCTGGAGGGGAGAACCTCGTGGATTTTCTCGAGTTGCGGCAGGTCTTCTCGAGTTACGACGGGGACCTCAGGGACCCGCTCTGGTGGCCTCAGGAAAGGCCAGTCCCCATGCGAGTTGCTAGGTGACCTCTCGGGATTTCTCTCCCGTCCATGCCGGGGCCTGAGTCCTTGTGTGGAGTCGGGGCCGGAACCTGAGGATTCCTCTCCAGTGTTGCCATGGATCTTGGGGTGCTTCTGAGTCTCCCCAGTAGAGTCGGGCATCGTCTCGAGTGGGGGCATGCACGTGCGCTTTCCTCCCGAGCTGCAGCAGTAGTGTCACGCTTCCTGTCACGTGGATCAAGGGATCTGTGGCTTTCCCTCGAGGCTGTCCCTCGAGGCTTTCCCACGAGGCTTTCCCACGGGGCTATGCCACGTGCCACCTTGGTGGGAGTCGATCCTCGGCGTGAAAGACGAGCCGGTGAAGGGAAAAGAGGTTCCTCTGGAATGGACTGAGACATCTGGGGTACTCTTGGCATGGTGGCACGACCCTGGAGTTCCTCTCGCCGTTCCTGTTGAGAGGGCCTCCTCCTCAGATGCGACGGGAACGCCGGGAATTCTTTCCCGACGAAGCAGGGAAAGGATCCCTCACCTCGAGCTACGAGGCGGAAACGGGGCTCCTTTGGATGTGTGCGGGACCCTCGTGTTTCCTCTCGAGTGGAGTCGGGTATGTCGGGGAACTTCTTGAGTTGCACCCACGGTGTGAAGGACCCTGTCGAAGTTCCAGATGTGAGGTGTGATTAGCCCCGAGAAGCCTGTGCGGAAATGGGCCTCCTCTCGCATGGAGGGGAGAACCTCCTGGATTTTCTCGAGTTGCGGCAGGTCTTCTCGAGTTATGACGGGGACCTCAGGGACCCGCTCTGGTGGCCTCAGGAAAGGCCAGTCCCAATGCGAGGTGCTAGGGGACCTCTCGGGATTCCTCTCCCGTCCATGCCGAGGCCTCAGTCCTTGTGTGGAGTTGGGGCCGGAACCTGAGGATTCCTCTACAGTGTTTCCATGGATCTTGGGGTGCTTCTGAGTCTCCCCAGGGGAGTCAGGCCTCGTCTCGAGTGGGGGCATGCACGTGCGTTTCCTCCCGAGCTGCAGCAGTAGTGTCACGCTTCCTGTCACGTGGATCAAGGGATCTGTGGCTTTCCCTCGAGGCTGTCCCTCGAGGCTTTCCCACGAGGCTTTCCCACAGGGCTGTGCCACGTGCCACCTTGGTGGGAGTCGATCCTCGGCGTGAAAGACGAGTCGGTGAAGGGAAAAGAGGTTCCTCTGGAATGGACTGAGACATCTGGGGGACTCTTGGAATGGTGGCACGACCCTGGAGTTCCTCTCGCTGTTCCTGTTGAGAGGGCCTCCTCTTGAGATGCGACGGGAACACCGGGAACTCTTTCCTGACGAAGCAGGGAAAGGATCCCTCATCTCGAGCTACGAGGCGGAAACGGGGCTCCTCTGGATGTGGGCGGGACCCTCGTGATTCCTCTCGAGTGGAGACGGGTATGTCGGGGAACTTCTTGATTTGCACCAAGGGTGTGAAGGACCCTTTCGAAGTTCCAGAGGTGCGGTGTGATCAGCCTCGAGACGCCTCAGCGGAAATGGGCCTCATCTCGCCTGGAAGGGAGAACCTCCTGGATTTTCTCGAGTTGCGGCAGGTATTCTCGAGTTACGACGGGGACCTCAGGGACCCGCTCTGGTGGCCTCAGAAAAGGCCAGTCCCCATGCGAGTTGCTAGGGGCCATCTCGGGATTCCTCTCCCGTCCATGCCGGGGCTTAAGACCTTGTGTGGAGTCGGGGCCGGAACCTGAGGATTCCTCTCCAGTGTTGCCATGGATCTTGGGGTGCTTCTCAGTCTCCCCAGGGGAGTCAGGCCTTGTCTCGTGTGGGGGCATGCACGTGTGCTTTCCTCCCGAGCTGCAGCAGTAGTGCCACGCTTCCTGTCACGTGGATCAAGGGATCTGTGGCTTTCCCTCGAAGCTGTCCCTCGAGGCTTTCACTCGAGGCTTTCCCACAGGGCTGTGCCACGTGCCACCTTGGTGGGAGTCGATCCTCGGCGTGAAAGACGAGCCGGTGAAGGGAAAAGAGGTTCCTCTGGAATGGACTGAGACATCTGGGGGACTCTTGGAATGGTGGCACGACCCTGGAGTTCCTCTCGCCGTTCCTGTTGAGAGGGCCTCCTCTTGAGATGCGACGGGAACGCCGGGAACTCTTTCCCGACGAAGCAGGGAAAGGATCCCTCATCTCGAGCTACGAGGCGGAAACGGGGCTCCTCTGGATGTGGGCGGGACCCTCGTGATTCCTCTCGAGTGGAGACGGGTATGTCGGGGAACTTCTTGATTTGCACAAGGGTGTGAAGGAAGCCTTTCGAAGTTCCAGAGGTGAGGTGTGATCAGCCTCGAGACGCCTCAGCGGAAATGGGCCTCAGCTCGCCTGGAGGGGAGAACTTCCTGGATTTTTTCGAGTTGCGGCAGGTATTCTCGAGTTACGACGGGGACCTAAGGGACCCGCTCTGGTGGCCTCAAGGAAAGGCCAGTCCCCATGCGAGTTGCTAGGGGCCATCTCGGGATTCCTCTCCCGTCCATGCCGGGGTTAAGACCTGGTGTGGAGTCGGGGCCGGAACCTGAGGATTCCTCTCCAGTGTTGCCATGGATCTTGGGGTGCTCTGAGTCTCCCCAGGGGAGTCAGGCATCGTCTCGAGTGGGGGCATGCACGTGCGCTTTCCTCCCGAGCTGCAGCAGTAGTGTCACGCTTCCTGTCACGTGGATGAAGGGATCTGTGGCTTTCCCTCGAGGCTGTCCCTCGAGGCTTTCCCATGAGCTTTCCCACGGGGCTGTGCCACGTGCCACCTTGGTGGGAGTCGATCCTCGGCGTGAAATGACGAGCCGGTGAAGGGAAAAGAGGTTCCTCTGGAATGGACTGAGACATCTGGGGACTCTTGGAATGGTGGCACGACCCTCGGAGTTCCTCTCGCCGTTCCTGTTGAGAAGGCCTCCTCTTGAGGATGCGACGGGAACGCCGGGAACTCTTTCCCGACGAAGCAGGGAAAGGATCCCTCATCACGAGCTACGAGGCGGAAAACGGGGCTCCTCTGGATGTGGGCGGGACCCTCGTGATTCCTCTCGAGTGGAGACGGGTATGTCGGGGGAACTTCTTGATTTGCCACCAAGGGTGTGAAGGACCCTTTCGAAGTTCCAGAGGTGAGGTGTGATCAGCCTCGTGACGCCTCAGCGGAAATGGGCCTCATCTCGCCTGGAGGGGAGAACTTCCTGGATTTTCTCGAGTTGCGGCAGGTATTCTCGAGTTACGACGGGGACCTCAGGGACCCGCTCTGTTGGCCTCAGGAAAGGCCAGTCCCATGCGAGGTGCTAGGGGCCATCTCGGGATCCCTCTCCCCGTCCATGCCGGGGCTTAAGACCTTGTGTGGAGTCGGGGCCGGAAACTGAGGATTCCTCTCCAGTGTTGCCATGGATCTTGGTGTGCTCTGAGTCTCCCCAGGGGAGTCAGGCCTCGTCTCGAGTGGGGGCCATGCACGTGCGCTTTCCTCCCGAGCTGCAGCAGTAGTGTCACGCTTCCTGTCACGTGGATCAAGGATCTGTGCTTTCCCTCGAGGCTGTCCCTCGAGGCTTTCCCACGAGGCTTTCCCACGGCTGTGCCACGTGCCACCTTGGTGGGAGTCGATCCTCGGCGTGAAAGACGAGCCGGTGAAGGGAAAAGAGGTTCCTCTGGAATGGACTGAGACATCTGCGGGACTCTTGGAATGGTGTCACGACCCTGGAGTTCCTCTCGCCGTTCCTGTTGAGAGGGCCTCCTCTTGAGATGCGACGGGAACGCCGGGAACTTTTTCCCGACGAAGCAGGGAAAGGATCCTCATCTCGAGCTACGAGGCGGAAACGGGGCTCCTCTGGATGTGAGCGGGACCCTCGTGATTCCTCTCGAGTGGAGACGGGTATGTCGGGGAACTTCTTGATTTGCACCAAGGGTGTGAAGGACCCTTTCGAAGTTCCAGAAGTGAGGTATGATCAGCCTCGAGACGCCTCAGCGGAATGGGCCTCATCTCGCCTGGAGGGTAGAACCTCCTGATTTTCTCGAGTTGCGGCAGGTATTCTCGAGTTACGACGGGGACCTCAGGGACCCGCTCTGGAGGCCTCAGGAAAGGCCAGGTCCCCATGCGAGTTGCTAGGGGCCATCTCGGGATTCCTCTCCCGTCCATGCCGGGGTTAAGACCTTGTGTGGAGTCGGGCCGGAACCTGAGGATTCCTCTCCAGTGTTGCCATGGATCTTGGGGTGCTTCTGAGTCCTCCCCCCAGGGGAGTCAGGCGTCGTTTCGAGTGGAGGCATGCAAGTGGGCTTTCCTCCCGAACTGAAGCAGTAGTGTCACGCTTCCTGTCACGTGGATGAAGGGATCTGTGGCTTCCTCCCTCGAGGCTGTCCCTCGAGGCTTTCCCACGAGGCTTTCCCACGGGGCTGTGCCACGTGCCACCTTGGTGGGAGTCGATCCTCGGCGTGAAAGACGAGCCGGTGAAGGGAAAAGAGGTTCCTCTGGAATGGACTGAGACATCTGGGGACTCTTGGAATGGTGGCACGACCCTGGAGTTCCTCTCGCCGTTCCTGTTGAGAGGGCCTCCTCTTGAGATGCGACGGGAACGCCGGGGAACTCTTTCCCGACGAAGCAGGGAAAGGATCCCTCATCTCGAGCTACGAGGCGGAAACGGGGCTCCTCTGGATGTGGGCGGGACCCTCGTGTTTCCCCTCGAGTGGAGACGGGTATGTCGGGGAACTTCTTGATTTGCACCAAGGGTGTGAAGGACCCTTTCGAAATTCCAGAGGTGAGGAGTGATCAGCCTCGAGACGCCCTCAGCGGAAATGGGCCTCATCTCGCCTGGAGGGAGACCCTCCTGGATTTTCTCGAGTTGCGGCAGGTCTTCTCGAGTTACGACGGGGACCGCAGGGACCCGCTCTGTTGGCCTCAGGAAAGGCCAGTCCCCATGCGAGTTGCTAGGGGCCATCTCGGGATCCCTCTCCCGTCCATGCCGAGGCTTAAGTCCTTGTGTGGAGTCGGGGCCGGAAGCTGAGGATTCCTCTCCAGTGTTGCCATGGATCTGGGGTGCTTTTCAGTCTCCCCAGGGGAGTCAGGCATCGTCTCGAGTGGGGGCATGCACGTGTGCTTTCCTCCCGAGCTGCAGCAGTAGTGTCACGCTTCCTGTCACGTGGATCAAGGGATCTGTGCTTTCCCTCGAGGCTGTCCCTCGAGGCTTTCCCACGAGGCTTTCCCACAGGGCTGTGCCACGTGCCACCTTGGTGGGAGTAGATCCTCGGCGTGAAAGACGAGCTGGTGAAGGGAAAAGAGGTTCCTCTGGAATGGACTGAGACATCTGGGGGACTCTGGGAATGGTGGCACGACCCTGGGGTTCCTCTCGCCTTTCCTGTTGAGAGGGCCTCCTCTGAGATGCGACGGGAACGCCGGGAACTCTTTCCCGACGAAGCAGGGAAAGGATCCCTCATCTCGAGCTACGAGGCGGAAACGGGGCTCCTCTGGATGTGGGGCGGGACCCGTGATTCCTCTCGAGTGGAGACGGGTATGTCGGGGAACTTCTTGATTTGCACCAAGGGTGTGAATGACCCTTTCGAAGTTCCAGAGGTGAGGTGTGATCAGCCTCGTTGACGCCTCAGCGGAAATGGGCCTCATCTCGCCTGGAGGGGAGAACTTCCTGGATTTTCTCGAGTTGCGGCAGGTCTTCTCGAGTTACGACGGGGACCTCAGGGACCCGCTCTGGTGGCCTCAGGAAAGGCCAGTCCCCATGCGAGTTGCTAGGGGCCATCTCGGGATTCCTCTCCCGTCCATGCCGGGGCCTCAGTCCTTGTGTGGAGTCGGGGCCCGGAACCTGAGGATTCCTCTCCAGTGTTGCCATGGATCTTGGGGTGCTTCTGAGTCTCCCCAGGGGAGTCAGGCATCGTCTCGACTGGAGGCATGCAAGTGGGCTTTCCTCCCGAACTGAAGCAGTAGTGTCACGCTTCCTGTCACGTGGATCAAGGGATCTGTGGCTTTCCCTCGAGGCTGTCCCTCGAGGCTTTCCCACGAGGCTTTCCCACAGGGCTGTGCCACGTGCCACCTTGGTGTGAGTCGATCCTCGGCGTGAAAGACGAGTCGTGAAGGGAAAAGAGGTTCCTCTGGAATGGACTGAGACATCTGGGGGACTCTTGGAATGGTGGCACGACCTGGAGTTCCTCTCGCCGTTCCTCTTGAGAGGGCCTCCTCTTGAGATGCGTCGGGAACGCCGGGAACTCTTTCCCGACGAAGCAGGGAAAGGATCCCTCATCTCGAGCTACGAGGCGGAAACGGGGCTCCTCTGGATGTGGGCGGGACCCTCGTGATTCCTCTCGAGTGGAGACGGGTATGTCGGTGGAACTTCTTGATTTGCACCAAGGGTGTGAAGGACCCTTTCGAAGTTCAGAGGTGAGGTGTGATCAGCCTCGAGACGCCTCAGCGGAAATGGGCCTCATCTCGCCTGGAGGGGAGAACCTCCAGGATTTTCTCGAGTTGCGGCAGGTCTTCCCGAGTTACGAATGGGACCTCAGGGACCCGCTCTGGTGGCCTCAGTAAAGGCCAGTCCCCCATGCGAGTTGCTAGGGGCCATCTCGGGATTCCTCTCCCGTCCATGCTGGGGCTTAAGACCTTGTGAGGAGTCGGGGCCGGAACCTGAGGATTCCTCTCCAGTGTTGCCATGGATCTTGGGGTGCTTCTCAGTCTCCCCAGGGGATTCAGGCCTCGTCTCGGGTGGGGGCATGCACGTGCGCTTTCCTCCCGAGCTGCAGCAGTAGTGTCACGCTTCCTGTCACGTGGATCAAGGAATCTGTGGCTTTCCCTCGAGGCTGTCCCTCGAGGCTTTCCCACAGGGCTATGCCACGTGCACCTTGGTGGGAGTCGATCCTCGGCGTGAAAGACGAGCCGGTGAAGGGAAAAGAGGTTCCTCTGGAATGGACTGAGACATCTGGGGGACTCTTGCAATGGTGGCACGACCCTGGAGGTCCTCTCGCCGTTCCTGTTGAGAGGGCCTCCTCTTGAGATGCGACGGGAACGCCGGGAACTCTTTCAGGACGATGCAGGGAAAGGTTCCCTCATCTCGAGCTACGAGGCGGAAACGGGGCTCCTCTGGATGTGGGCGGGACCCTCGTGATTCCTCTCGAGTGGAGACGGGTATGTCGGGGAACTTCTTGATTTGCACCAAGGGTGTGAATGACCCTTTCGAAGTTCCAGAGGTGAGTGTGATCAGCCTCGTGACACCTCAGCGGAAATGGGCCTCATCTCGCCTGGAGGGAGAACTTCCTGGATTTTCTCGAGTTGCGGCAGGTCTTCTCGAGTTACGACGGGGACTTCAGGGACCCGCTCTGGGTGGCCTCAGTAAAGGCCAGTCCCCCATGCGAGTTGCTATGGGCCATCTCGGGATTCCTCTCCGTCCATGCCGGGGTTAAGACCTGGTGTGGAGTCGGGGCCGGAACCTGAGGATTCCTCTCCAGTGTTGCCATGGATCTTGGGGTGCTTCTGAGTCTCCCCAGGGGAGTCAGGCATCGTCTCGAGTGGAGGCATGCAAGTGGCTTTCCTCCCGAACTGAAGCAGTAGTGTCACGCTTCCTGTCACGTGGATCAAGGATCTGTGGCTTTCCCTCGAGGCTGTCCCTCGAGGCTTTCCCACGAGGCTTTCCCACAGGGCTGTGCCACGTGCCACCTTGGTGGGAGTCGATCCTCGGCGTGAAAGACGAGTCGGTGAAGGGAAAAGAGGTTCCTCTGGAATGGACTGAGACATCTGGGGGACTCTTGGAATGGTGGCACGACCCTGGAGTTCCTCTCTCCGTTCCTGTTGAGAGGGCCTCCTCTTGAGATGCGACGGGAACGCCGGGAACTCTTTCCCGACGAAGCAGGGAAAGGATCCCTCATCTCGAGCTACGAGGCGATCTCGAGCTACGAGGCGGAAACGGGGCTCCTCTGGATGTGGGCGGGACCCTCGTGATTCCTCTCGAGTGGAGACGGGTATGTCGGGGAACTTCTTGATTTGCACCAAGGGTGTGAAGGACCCTTTCGAAGTTCCAGAGGTGAGGTGTGATCAGCCTCGAGACGCCTCAGCGGAAATGGGCCTCATCTCGCCTGGAGGGGAGAACCTCCTGGATTTTCTCGAGTTGCGGCAGGTCTTCCCGAGTTACGAATGGGACCTCAGGGACCCGCTCTCGTGGCCTCAGGAAAGGCCAGTCCCCATGCGAGTTGCTAGGGGCCATCTCGGGATTCCTCTCCCGTCCATGCTGGGGCTTAAGACCTTGTGTGGAGTCGGGGCCGGAACCTGAGGATTCCTCTCCAGTGTTGCCATGGATCTTGGGGTGCTTCTCAGTCTCCCCAGGGGAGTCAGGCCTCGTCTCGGGTGGGGGCATGCACGTGCGCTTTCCTCCCGAGCTGCAGCAGTAGTGTCACGCTTCCTGTCACGTGGATCAAGGAATCTGTGGCTTTCCCTCGAGGCTGTCCCTCGAGGCTTTGCCACAGGGCTATGCCACGTGCACCTTGGTGGGAGTCGATCCTCGGCGTGAAAGACGAGCCGGTGAAGGGAAAAGAGGTTCCTCTGGAATGGACTGAGACATCTGGGGGACTCTTGGAATGGTGGCACGACCCTGGAGTTCCTCTCGCCGTTCCTGTTCAGAGGGCCTCCTCCTCAGATGCGACGGGAACGCCGGGAATTCTTTCCCGACGAAGCAGGGAAAGGATCCCTCACCTCGAGCTACGAGGCGGAAACGGGGCTCCTCTGGATGTGGGCGGGACCCTCGTGTTTCCTCTCGACTGGAGACGGGTATGTCGGGGAACTTCTTGAGTTGCACCCAGGGTGTGAAGGACCCTGTCGAAGTTACAGATGTGAGGTGTGATTAGCCCCGAGAAGCCTCTGCGGAAATGGGCCTCCTCTCGAATGGAGGGGAGAACCTCCTGGATTTTCTCGAGTTGCGGCAGGTCTTCTCGAGTTACGACAGGGACCTCAGGGACCCGCTCTGGTGGCCTCAGGAAAGGCCAGTCCCCATGCGAGTTGCTAGGGGCCATCTCGGGATTCCTCTCCCGTCCATGCCGGGGCTTAAGACCTTGTGTGGAGTCGGGGCCGGAACTGAGGATTCCTCTCCAGTGTTGCCATGGAAACTTGGGGTGCTTCTCAGTCTCCCAGGGGAGTCAGGCCTCGTCTCGAGTGGGGGCATGCACGTGCGCTTTCCTCCCGAGCTGCAGCAGTAGTGTCACGCTTCCTGTCACGTGGATCAAGGGATCTGTGGCTTTCCCTCGAGGCTGTCCCTCGAGGCTTTCCCACGAGGCTCTCCCACGGGGCTATGCCACGTGCCACCTTGGTGGGAGTCGATCCTCGGCGTGAAAGACGAGCCGGTGAAGGGAAAAGAGGTTCCTCTGGAATGGACTGAGACATCTGGGGGACTCTTGGAATGGTGGCACGACCCTGGAGTTCCTCTCGCCGTTCCTGTTGAGAGGGCCTCCTCTTGAGATGCGACGGGAACGCCGGGAAACTCTTTCCCGACGAAGCAGGGAAGGATCCCTCATCTCGAGCTACGAGGCGGAAACAGGGCTCCTCTGGATGTGGGGGGGGACCCTCGTGTTTCCTTTCGAGTGGAGACGGGTATGTCGGGGAACTCTTGATTTGCACCAAGGGTGTGAAGGACCCTTTCGAAGTTCCAGAGGTGAGGTGTGATCAGCCTCGAGACGCCTCAGCGGAAATGGGCCTCATCTCGCCTGGAGGGGAGAACCTCGTGGATTTTCTCGAGTTGCGGCAGGTCTTCTCGAGTTACGACGGGGACCTCAGGGACCCGCTCTGGTGGCCTCAGGAAAGGCCAGTCCCCATCCGAGTTGCTAGGGACCATCTCGGGATCCCTCTCCCGTCCATGCCGGGGCTTAAGACCTTGTGTGGAGTCGGGGCCGGAACCTGAGGATTCCTCTCCAGTGTTGCCATGGATCTTGGGGGCTTCTCAGTCTCCCCAGAGGTGTCAGGCATCGTCTCGAGTGGGGGCATGCACGTGCGCTTTCCTCCCGACCTGCAGCAGTATTGTCACGCTTCCAGTCACGTGGATCAAGGGATCTGTGGCTTTCCCTCGAGGCTGTCCCTCGAGGCTTTCCCCAAGAGGCTTTCCCACAGGGCTGTGCCACGTGCCACCTTGGTGGGAGTCGATCCTCGGCGTGAAAGACGAGCCGGTGAAGGGAAAAGAGGTTCCTCTGGAATGGACTGAGACATCTGGGGGACTCTTGGAATGGTGGCACGACCCTGGAGTTCCTCTCGCCGTTCCTGTTCAGAGGGCCTCCTCTTAAGATGCGACGGGAACGCCGGGAACTCTTTCCCGACGAAGCAGGAAAGGATCCCTCATCTCGAGCTACGAGGCGGAAACGGGGCTCCTCTGGATGTGGGCGGGACCCCTCGTGATTCCTCTCGAGTGGAGACGGGTATGTCGGGGAACTTCTTGATTTGCACCAAGGGTGTGAAGGACCCTTTCGAAGTTCCAGAGGTGAGGTGTGATCAGCCTCGAGACGCCTCAGCGGAAATGGGCCTCATCTCGCCTGGAGGGGAGAACCTCCTGGATTTTCTCGAGTTGCGGCGGTCTTCCCGAGTTACGAATGGGACCTCAGGGACCCGCTCTGGTGGCCTCAGAAAGGCCAGTCCCCATGCGAGTTGCTAGGGCCATCTCGGGATTCCTCTCCCGTCCATGCCGGGCTTAAGACCTTGTGTGGAGTCGGGGCCAGAACCTGAGGATTCCTCTCCAGTGTTGCCATGGATCTTGGGGGTGCTTCTCAGTCTCCCCAGGGGAGTCAGGCCTCGTCTCGAGTGGGGGCATGCACGTGCGCTTTCCTCCCGAGCTGCAGCAGTAGTGTCACGCTTCCTGTCACGTGGATCAAGGGATCTGTGGCTTTCCCTCGAGGCTGTCCCTCGAGGCTTTCCCACGAGGCTCTCCCACGGGGCTATGCCACGTGCCACCTTGGTGGGAGTCGATCCTCGGCGTGAAAGACGAGCCGGTGAAGGGAAAAGAGGTTCCTCTGGAATGGACTGAGACATCTGGGGGACTCTTGCAATGGTGGAACGACCTGGAGTTCCTCTCGCCGTTCCTGTTGAGAGGCCCTCCTCTTGAGATGCGACGGGAACGCCGGGAACTCTTTCCCGACGAAGCAGGGAAAGGATCCCTCATCTCGAGCTACGAGGCTGAAACAGGGCTCCTCTGGATGGGGGGGGGACCCTCGTGTTTCCTTTCGAGTGGAGACGGGTATGTCGGGGAACTTCTTGATTTGCACCAAGGGTGTGAAGGACCCTTTGAAAGTTCCCAGAGGTGAGGTGTGATCAGCCACGAGACGCCTCAGCGGAAATGGGCCTCATTTCGCCTGGAGGGGAGAACCTCCTGGATTTTCTCCAGTTGCGGCAGGTCTTCTCGAGTTACGACGGGGACCTCAGGGACCCGCTCTGGTGGCCTCAGGAAAGGCCAGTCCCCATCCGAGTTGCTAGGGACCATCTCGGGATCCCCTCTCCCGTCCATGCCGGGGCTTAAGACCTTGTGTGGAGTCGGGCCGGAACCTGAGGATTCCTCTCCAGTGTTGCCATGGATCTTGGGGTGCTTCTCAGTCTCCCCAGTGGTGTCAGGCATCGTCTCGAGGTGGGGGCATGCACGTGCGCTTTCCTCCCGACCTGCAGCAGTATTGTCACGCTTCCTGTCACGTGGATCAAGGGATCTGTGGCTTTCCCTCGAGGCTGTCCCTCGAGGCTTTCCCAAGAGGCTTTCCCACAGGGCTGTGCCACGTGCCACCTTGGTGGGAGTCGATCCTCGGCGTGAAAGACGAGCCGGTGAAGGGAAAAGAGGTTCCTCTGGAATGGACTGAGACATCTGGGGGACTCTTGGAATGGTGGCACGACCCTGGAGTTCCTCTCGCCGTTCCTGTTGAGAGGGCCTCCTCTTAAGATGCGACGGGAACGCCGGGAACTCTTTCCCGACGAAGCAGGGAAAGGATCCCTCATCTCGAGCTACGAGGCGGAAACGGGGCTCCTCTGGATGTGGGCGGGACCGTCGTGATTCCTCTCGAGTGGAGACGGGTATGTCGGGGAACTTCTTGATTTGCACCAAGGGTGTGAAGGACCTTTCGAAGTTCCAGAGGTGAGGTGTGATCAGCCTCGAGACGCCTCAGCGGAAATGGCCTCATCTCGCCTGAGGGGAGAACCTCCTGGATTTTCTCGAGTTGCGGCAGGTCTTCCCGAATTACGAATGGGACCTCAGGGACCCGCTCTGGTGGCCTCAGGAAAGGCCAGTCCCCATGCGAGTTGCTAGGGGCCATCTCGGGATTCCTCTCCCGTCCATGCCGGGGCTTAAGACCTTGTGTGGAGTCGGGGCCGGAACCTGAGGATTCCTCTCCAGTGTTGCATGGATCTTGGGGTGCTTCTCAGTCTCCCCAGGGGAGTCAGGCCTCGTCTCGAGTGGGGGCATGCACGTGCGCTTTCCTCCCGAGCTGCAGCAGTAGTGTCACGCTTCCTGTCACGTGGATCAAGGGATCTGTGGCTTTCCCTCGAGGCTGTCCCTCGAGGCTTTCCCACGAGCTCTCCCACGGGGCTATGCCACGTGCCACCTTGGTGGGAGTCGATCCTCGGCGTGAAAGACGAGCCGGTGAAGGGAAAAGAGGTTCCTCTGGAATGGACTGAGACATCTGGGGGACTCTTGCAAGGTGGCACGGCCCTGGAGTTCCTCTCGCCGTTCCTGTTGAGAGGGCCTCCTCTTGAGATGCGACGGGAACGCCGGGAACTCTTCCCGACGAAGCAGGGAAAGGATCCCTCATCTCGAGCTACGAGGCTGAAACAGGGGCTCCTCTGGATGTGGGGGGGGACCCTCGGTGTTTCCTTTCGAGTGGAGACGGGTATGTCGGGGAACTTCTTGATTTGCACCAAGGGTGTGAAGGACCCTTTGAAAGTTCCAGAGGTGAGGTGTGATCACCTCGAGACGCCTCAGCGGAAATGGGCCTCATTTCGCCTGGAGGGGAGAACCTCCTGGATTTCTCCAGTTGCGGCAGGTCTTCTCGAGTTACGACGGGGACCTCAGGGATCCGCTCTGGTGGCCTCAGGAAAGGCCAGTCCCCATCCGAGTTGCTAGGGACCATCTCGGGATCCCTCTCCCGTCCATGCCGGGGCTTAAGACCTTGTGTGGAGTCGGGGGCCAGACCTGAGGATTCCTCTCCAGTGTTGCCATGGATCTTGGGGTGCTTCTCAGTCTCCCCAGGGGAGTCAGGCCTCGTCTCGAGTGGGGGCATGCACGTGCGCTTTCCTCCCGAGCTGCAGCAGTAGTGTCACGCTTCCTGTCACGTGGATCAAGGGATCTGTGGCTTTCCCTCGAGGCTGTCCCTCGAGGCTTTCCCACGAGGCTCTCCCACGGGGCTATGCCACGTGCCACCTTGGTGGGAGTCGATCCTCGGCGTGAAAGACGAGCCGGTGAAGGGAAAAGAGGTTCCTCTGGAATGGACTGAGACATCTGGGGGACTCTTGCAATGGTGGAACGACCCTGGAGTTCCTCTCGCCGTTCCTGTTGAGAGGGCCTCCTCTTGAGATGCGACGGGAACGCCGGGAACTCTTTCCCGACGAAGCAGGGAAAGGATCCCTCATCTCGAGCTACGAGGCTGAAACAGGGCTCCTCTGGATGTGGGGGGGACCCTCGTGTTTCCTTTCGAGTGGAGACGGGTATGTCGGGGAACTTCTTGATTTGCACCAAGGGTGTGAAGGACCCTTTGAAAGTTCCAGAGGTGAGGTGTGATCAGCCACGAGACGCCTCAGCGGAAATGGCCTCATTTCGCCTGGAGGGGAGAACCTCTGGATTTTCTCCAGTTGCGGCAGGTCTTCTCGAGTTACGACGGGGACCTCAGGGACCCGCTCTGGTGGCCTCAGGAAAGGCCAGTCCCCATCCGAGTTGCTAGGACCATCTCGGGATCCCTCTCCCCGTCCATGCCGGGGCTTAAGACCTTGTGTGGAGTCGGGGCCGGAACCTGAGGATTCCTCTCCAGTGTTGCCATGGATCTTGGGGTGCTTCTCAGTCTCCCCAGTGGTGTCAGGCATCGTCTCGAGTGGGGGCATGCACGTGCGCTTTCCTCCCGACCCTGCAGCAGTATTGTCACGCTTCTGTCACGTGGATCAAGGGATCTGTGGCTTTCCCTCGAGGCTGTCCCTCGAGGCTTTCCCAGAGGCTTTCCCCACAGGGCTGTGCCACGTGCCACCCTTGGTGGGAGTCGATCCTCGGCGTGAAAGACGAGCCGGTGAAGGGAAAAGAGGTTCCTCTGGAATGGACTGAGACATCTGGGGGACTCTTGGAATGGTGGCACGACCCTGGAGTTCCTCTCGCCGTTCCTGTTGAGAGGGCCTCCTCTTAAGATGCGACGGGAACGCCGGGAACTCTTTCCCGACGAAGCAGGGAAAGGATCCCTCATCTCGAGCTACGAGGCGGAAACGGGGCTCCTCTGGATGTGGGCGGGACCCTCGTGATTCCTCTCGAGTGGAGACGGGTATGTCGGGGAACTTCTTGATTTGCACCAAGGGTGTGAAGGACCCTTTCGAAGTTCCAGAGGTGAGGTGTGATCAGCCTCGAGACGCCTCAGCGGAAATGGGCCTCATCTCGCCTGGAGGGGAGAACCTCCTGGATTTTCTCGAGTTGCGGCAGGTCTTCCCGAATTACGAATGGGACCTCAGGGACCCGCTCTGGTGGCCTCAGGAAAGGCCAGTCCCCATGCGAGTTGCTAGGGGCCATCTCGGGATTCCTCTCCCGTCCATGCCGGGGCTTAAGACCTTGTGTGGAGTCGGGGCCGGAACCTGAGGATTCCTCTCCAGTGTTGCCATGGATCTTGGGGTGCTTCTCAGTCTCCCCAGGGGAGTCAGGCCTCGTCTCGAGTGGGGGCATGCACGTGCGCTTTCCTCCCGAGCTGCAGCAGTAGTGTCACGCTTCCTGTCACGTGGATCAAGGGATCTGTGGCTTTCCCTCGAGGCTGTCCCTCGAGGCTTTCCCACGAGGCTCTCCCACGGGGCTATGCCACGTGCCACCTTGGTGGGAGTCGATCCTCGGCGTGAAAGACGAGCCGGTGAAGGGAAAAGAGGTTCCTCTGGAATGGACTGAGACATCTGGGGGACTCTTGCAATGGTGGCACGGCCCTGGAGTTCCTCTCGCCGTTCCTGTTGAGAGGGCCTCCTCTTGAGATGCGACGGGAACGCCGGGAACTCTTTCCCGACGAAGCAGGGAAAGGATCCCTCATCTCGAGCTACGAGGCTGAAACAGGGCTCCTCTGGATGTGGGGGGGACCCTCGTGTTTCCTTTCGAGTGGAGACGGGTATGTCGGGGAACTTCTTGATTTGCACCAAGGGTGTGAAGGACCCTTTGAAAGTTCCAGAGGTGAGGTGTGATCACCTCGAGACGCCTCAGCGGAAATGGGCCTCATTTCGCCTGGAGGGGAGAACCTCCTGGATTTTCTCCAGTTGCGGCAGGTCTTCTCGAGTTACGACGGGGACCTCAGGGATCCGCTCTGGTGGCCTCAGGAAAGGCCAGTCCCCATCCGAGTTGCTAGGGACCATCTCGGGATCCCTCTCCCGTCCATGCCGGGGCTTAAGACCTTGTGTGGAGTCGGGGCCGGAACCTGAGGATTCCTCTCCAGTGTTGCCATGGATCTTGGGGTGCTTCTCAGTCTCCCCAGTGGTGTCAGGCATCGTCTCGAGTGGGGGCATGCACGTGCGCTTTCCTCCCGACCTGCAGCAGTATTGTCACGCTTCCTGTCACGTGGATCAAGGGATCTGTGGCTTTCCCTCGAGGCTGTCCCTCGAGGCTTTCCCAAGAGGCTTTCCCACAGGGCTGTGCCACGTGCCACCTTGGTGGGAGTCGATCCTCGGCGTGAAAGACGAGCCGGTGAAGGGAAAAGAGGTTCCTCTGGAATGGACTGAGACATCTGGGGGACTCTTGGAATGGTGGCACGACCCTGGAGTTCCTCTCGCCGTTCCTGTTGAGAGGGCCTCCTCTTAAGATGCGACGGGAACGCCGGGAACTCTTTCCCGACGAAGCAGGGAAAGGATCCCTCATCTCGAGCTACGAGGCGGAAACGGGGCTCCTCTGGATGTGGGCGGGACCCTCGTGATTCCTCTCGAGTGGAGACGGGTATGTCGGGGAACTTCTTGATTTGCACCAAGGGTGTGAAGGACCCTTTCGAAGTTCCAGAGGTGAGGTGTGATCAGCCTCGAGACGCCTCAGCGGAAATGGGCCTCATCTCGCCTGGAGGGGAGAACCTCGTGGATTTTCTCGAGTTGCGGCAGGTCTTCTCGAGTTACGACGGGGACCTCAGGGACCCGCTCTGGTGGCCTCAGGAAAGGCCAGTCCCCATCCGAGTTGCTAGGGACCATCTCGGGATCCCTCTCCCGTCCATGCCGGGGCTTAAGACCTTGTGTGGAGTCGGGGCCGGAACCTGAGGATTCCTCTCCATTGTTGCCATGGATCTTGGGGTGCTTCTCAGTCTCCCCAGAGGTGTCAGGCATCGTCTCGAGTGGCGGCATGCACGTGCGCTTTCCTCCCGACCTTCAGCAGTATTGTCACGCTTCCTGTCACGTGGATCAAGGGATCTGTGGTTTCCCTCGAGGCTGTCCCTCGAGGCTTTCCCAAGAGGCTTTCCCACAGGGCTGTGCCACGTGCCACCTTGGTGGGAGTCGATCCTCGGCGTGAAAGACGAGCCGGTGAAGGGAAAAGAGGTTCCTCTGGAATGGACTGAGACATCTGTGGGACTCTTGGAATGGTGGCACGACCCTGGAGTTCCTCTCGCCGTTCCTGTTGAGAGGGCCTCCTCTTAAGATGCGACGGGAACGCCGGGAACTCTTTCCCGACGAAGCAGGGAAAGGATCCCTCATCTCGAGCTACGAGGCGGAAACGGGGCTCCTCTGGATGTGGGCGGGACCCTCGTGATTCCTCTCGAGTGGAGACGGGTATGTCGGGGAACTTCTTGATTTGCACCAAGGGTGTGAAGGACCCTTTCGAAGTTCCAGAGGTGAGGTGTGATCAGCCTCGAGACGCCTCAGCGGAAATGGGCCTCATCTCGCCTGGAGGGGAGAACCTCCTGGATTTTCTCGAGTTGCGGCAGGTCTTCCCGAGTTACGAATGGGACCTCAGGGACCCGCTCTGGTGGCCTCAGGAAAGGCCAGTCCCCATGCGAGTTGCTAGGGGCCATCTCGGGATTCCTCTCCCGTCCATGCCGGGGCTTAAGACCTTGTGTGGAGTCGGGGCCGGAACCTGAGGATTCCTCTCCAGTGTTGCCATGGATCTTGGGGTGCTTCTCAGTCTCCCCAGGGGAGTCAGGCCTCGTCTCGAGTGGGGGCATGCACGTGCGCTTTCCTCCCGAGCTGCAGCAATAGTGTCACGCTTCCTGTCACGTGGATCAAGGGATCTGTGGCTTTCCCTCGAGGCTGTCCCTCGAGGCTTTCCCACGAGGCTCTCCCACGGGGCTATGCCACGTGCCACCTTGGTGGGAGTCGATCCTCGGCGTGAAAGACGAGCCGGTGAAGGGAAAAGAGGTTCCTCTGGAATGGACTGAGACATCTGGGGGACTCTTGCAATGGTGGCACGACCCTGGAGTTCCTCTCGCCGTTCCTGTTGAGAGGGCCTCCTCTTGAGATGCGACGGGAACGCCGGGAACTCTTTCCCGACGAAGCAGGGAAAGGATCCCTCATCTCGAGCTACGAGGCTGAAACAGGGCTCCTCTGGATGTGGGGGGGACCCTCGTGTTTCCTTTCGAGTGGAGACGGGTATGTCGGGGAACTTCTTGATTTGCACCAAGGGTGTGAAGGACCCTTTGAAAGTTCCAGAGGTGAGGTGTGATCAGCCACGAGACGCCTCAGCGGAAATGGGCCTCATTTCGCCTGGAGAGGAAGAACCTCCTGGATTTTCTCCAGTTGCGGCAGGTCTTCTCGAGTTACGACGGGGACCTCAGGGACCCGCTCTGGTGGCCTCAGGAAAGGCCAGTCCCCATCCGAGTTGCTAGGGACCATCTCGGGATCCCTCTCCCGTCCATGCCGGGGCTTAAGACCTTGTGTGGAGTCGGGGCCGGAACCTGAGGATTCCTCTCCAGTGTTGCCATGGATCTTGGGGTGCTTCTCAGTCTCCCCAGAGGTGTCAGGCATCGTCTCCGGTGGCGGCATGCACGTGCGCTTTCCTCCCGACCTGCAGCAGTATTGTCACGCTTCCTGTCACGTGGATCAAGGGATCTGTGGCTTTCCCTCGAGGCTGTCCCTCGAGGCTTTCCCAAGAGGCTTTCCCACAGGGCTGTGCCACGTACCACCTTGGTGGGAGTCGATCCTCGGCGTGAAAGACGAGCCGGTGAAGGGAAAAGAGGTTCCTCTGGAATGGACTGAGATATCTGGGGGACTCTTGCAATGGTGGCACGACCCTGGAGTTCCTCTCGCCGTTCCTGTTGAGAGGGCCTCCTCTTGAGATGCGACGGGAACGCCGGGAACTCTTTCCCGACGAAGCAGGGAAAGGATCCCTCATCTCGAGCTACGAGGCGGAAACGGGTCTCCTCTGGATGTGGGCGGGACCCTCGTGATTCCTCTCGAGTGGAGACGGGTATGTCGGGGAACTTCTTGATTTGCACCAAGGGTGTGAAGGACCGTTTCGAAGTTCCAGAGATGAGGTGTGATCAGCCTCGAGACGCCTCAGCGGAAATGGGCCTCATCTCGCCTGGAGGGGAGAACCTCCTGGATTTTCTCGAGTTGCGGCAGGTATTCTCGAGTTACGACGGGGACCTCAGGGACCCGCTCTGGTGGCCTCAGGAAAGGCCAGTCCCCATGCGAGTTGCTAGGGGCCATCTCGGGATTCCTCTCCCGTCCATGCCGGGGCTTAAGACCTTGTGTGGAGTCGGGGCCGGAACCTGAGGATTCCTCTCCAGTGTTGCCATGGATCTTGGGGTGCTTCTCAGTCTCCCCAGGGGAGTCAGGCCTCGTCTCGAGTGGGGGCATGCACGTGCGCTTTCCTCCCGAGCTGCAGCAGTAGTGTCACGCTTCCTGTCACGTGGATCAAGGGATCTGTGGCTTTCCCTCGAGGCTGTCCCTCGAGGCTTTCCCACGAGGCTTTCCCACGGGGCTGTGCCACGTGCCACCTTGGTGGGAGTCGATCCTCGGCGTGAAAGACGAGCCGGTGAAGGGAAAAGAGGTTCCTCTGGAATGGACTGAGACATCTGGGGGACTCTTGCAATGGTGGTACGACCCTGGAGTTCCTCTCGCCGTTCCTGTTGAGAGGGCCTCCTCTTGAGATGCGACGGGAAGGCCGGGAACTCTTTCTCGACGAAGCAGGGAAAGGATCCCTCATCTCGAGCTACGAGGCGGAAACGGGGCTCCTCTGGATGTGGGCGGGACCCTCGTGATTCCTCTCGAGTGGAGACGGGTATGTCGGGGAACTTCTTGATTTGCACCAAGGGTGTGAAGGACCCTTTGAAAGTTCCAGAGGTGAGGTGTGATCAGCCACGAGACGCCTCAGCGGAAATGGGCCTCATTTCGCCTGGAGAGGAAGAACCTCCTGGATTTTCTCCAGTTGCGGCAGGTCTTCTCGAGTTACGACGGGGACCTCAGGGACCCGCTCTGGTGGCCTCAGGAAAGGCCAGTCCCCATCCGAGTTGCTAGGGACCATCTCGGGATCCCTCTCCCGTCCATGCCGGGGCTTAAGACCTTGTGTGGAGTCGGGGCCGGAACCTGAGGATTCCTCTCCAGTGTTGCCATGGATCTTGGGGTGCTTCTCAGTCTCCCCAGAGGTGTCAGGCATCGTCTCGAGTGGCGGCATGCACGTGCGCTTTCCTCCCGACCTGCAGCAGTATTGTCACGCTTCCTGTCACGTGGATCAAGGGATCTGTGGCTTTCCCTCGAGGCTGTCCCTCGAGGCTTTCCCAAGAGGCTTTCCCACAGGGCTGTGCCACGTGCCACCTTGGTGGGAGTCGATCCTCGGCGTGAAAGACGAGCCGGTGAAGGGATAAGAGGTTCCTCTGGAATGGACTGAGACATCTGGGGGACTCTTGGAATGGTGGCACGACCCTGGAGTTCCTCTCGCCGTTCCTGTTGAGAGGGCCTCCTCTTGAGATGCGACGGGAACGCCGGGAACTCTTTCCCGACGAAGCAGGGAAACGATCCCTCATCTCGAGCTACGAGGCGGAAACGGGGCTCCTCTGGATGTGGGCGGGACCCTCGTGATTCCTCTCGAGTGGAGACGGGTATGTCGGGGAACTTCTTGATTTGCACCAAGGGTGTGAAGGACCCTTTCGAAGTTCCAGAGGTGAGGTGTGATCAGCCTCGAGACGCCTCAGCGGAAATGGGCCTCATCTCGCCTGGAGGGGAGAACCTCCTGGATTTTCTCGAGTTGCGGCAGGTCTTCCCGAGTTACGAATGGGACCTCAGGGACCCGCTCTGGTGGCCTCAGGAAAGGCCAGTCCCCATGCGAGTTGCTAGGGGCCATCTCGGGATTCCTCTCCCGTCCATGCCAGGGCTTAAGACCTTGTGTGGAGTCGGGGCCGGAACCTGAGGATTCCTCTCCAGTGTTGCCATGGATCTTGGGGTGCTTCTCAGTCTCCCCAGGGGAGTCAGGCCTCGTCTCGAGTGGGGGCATGCACGTGCGCTTTCCTCCCGAGCTGCAGCAGTAGTGTCACGCTTCCTGTCACGTGGATCAAGGGATCTGTGGCTTTCCCTCGAGGCTGTCCCTCGAGGCTTTCCCACGAGGCTCTCCCACGGGGCTATGCCACGTGCCACCTTGGTGGGAGTCGATCCTCGGCGTGAAAGACGAGCCGGTGAAGGGAAAAGAGGTTCCTCTGGAATGGACTGAGACATCTGGGGGACTCTTGCAATGGTGGCACGACCCTGGAGTTCCTCTCGCCGTTCCTGTTGAGAGGGCCTCCTCTTGAGATGCGACGGGAACGCCGGGAACTCTTTCCCGACGAAGCAGGGAAAGGATCCCTCATCTCGAGCTACGAGGCGGAAACGGGTCTCCTCTGGATGTGGGCGGGACCCTCGTGATTCCTCTCGAGTGGAGACGGGTATGTCGGGGAACTTCTTGATTTGCACCAAGGGTGTGAAGGACCGTTTCGAAGTTCCAGAGATGAGGTGTGATCAGCCTCGAGACGCCTCAGCGGAAATGGGCCTCATCTCGCCTGGAGGGGAGAACCTCCTGGATTTTCTCGAGTTGCGGCAGGTATTCTCGAGTTACGACGGGGACCTCAGGGACCCGCTCTGGTGGCCTCAGGAAAGGCCAGTCCCCATGCGAGTTGCTAGGGGCCATCTCGGGATTCCTCTCCCGTCCATGCCGGGGCTTAAGACCTTGTGTGGAGTCGGGGCCGGAACCTGAGGATTCCTCTCCAGTGTTGCCATGGATCTTGGGGTGCTTCTCAGTCTCCCCAGGGGAGTCAGGCCTCGTCTCGAGTGGGGGCATGCACGTGCGCTTTCCTCCCGAGCTGCAGCAGTAGTGTCACGCTTCCTGTCACGTGGATCAAGGGATCTGTGGCTTTCCCTCGAGGCTGTCCCTCGAGGCTTTCCCACGAGGCTTTCCCACGGGGCTGTGCCACGTGCCACCTTGGTGGGAGTCGATCCTCGGCGTGAAAGACGAGCCGGTGAAGGGAAAAGAGGTTCCTCTGGAATGGACTGAGACATCTGGGGGACTCTTGCAATGGTGGTACGACCCTGGAGTTCCTCTCGCCGTTCCTGTTGAGAGGGCCTCCTCTTGAGATGCGACGGGAAGGCCGGGAAATCTTTCTCGACGAAGCAGGGAAAGGATCCCTCATCTCGAGCTACGAGGCGGAAACGGGGCTCCTCTGGATGTGGGCGGGACCCTCGTGATTCCTCTCGAGTGGAGACGGGTATGTCGGGGAACTTCTTGATTTGCACCAAGGGTGTGAAGGACCCTTTCGAAGTTCCAGAGGTGAGGTGTGATCAGCCTCGAGACGCCTCAGCGGAAATGGGCCTCATCTCGCCTGGAGGGGAGAACTTCCTGGATTTTCTCGAGTTGCGGCAGGTCTTCCCGAGTTACGAATGGGACCTCAGGGACCCGCTCTGGTGGCCTCAGGAAAGGCCAGTCCCCATGCGAGTTGCTAGGGGCCATCTCGGGATTCCTCTCCCGTCCGTGCCGGGGCTTAAGACCTTGTGTGGAGTCGGGCCCGGAACCTGAGGATTCCTCTCCAGTGTTGCCATGGATCTTGGGGTGCTTCTCAGTCTCCCCAGGGGAGTCAGGCCTCGTCTCGAGTGGGGGCATGCACGTGCGCTTTCCTCCCGAGCTGCAGCAGTAGTGTCACGCTTCCTGTCACGTGGATCAAGGGATCTGTGGCTTTCCCTCGAAGCTGTCCCTCGAGGCTTTCCCAAGAGGCTTTCCCACAGGGCTGTGCCACGTGCCACCTTGGTGGGAGTCGATCCTCGGCGTGAAAGACGAGCCGGTGAAGGGAAAAGAGGTTCCTCTGGAATGGACTGAGACATCTGGGGGACTCTTGCAATGGTGGCACGACCCTGGAGTTCCTCTCGCCGTTCCTGTTGAGAGGGCCTCCTCTTGAGATGCGACGGGAACGCCGGGAACTCTTTCCCGACGAAGCAGGGAAAGGATCCCACATCTCGAGCTACGAGGCGGAAACGGGGCTCCTCTGGATGTGGGCGGGACCCTCGTGATTCCTCTCGAGTGGAGACGGGTATGTCTGGGAACTTCTTGATTTGCACCAAGGGTGTGAAGGACCCTTTCGAACTTCCAGAGGTGAGGTGTGATCAGCCTCGAGACGCCTCAGCGGAAATGGGCCTCATCTCGCCTGGAGGGGAGAACCTCCTGGATTTTCTCGAGTTGCGGCAGGTCTTCCCGAGTTACGAATGGGACCTCAGGGACCCGCTCTGGTGGCCTCAGGAAAGGCCAGTCCCCATGCGAGTTGCTAGGGGCCATCTCGGGATTCCTCTCCCGTCCATGCCGGGGCTTAAGACCTTGTGTGGAGTCGGGGCCGGAACCTGAGGATTCCTCTCCAGTGTTGCCATGGATCTTGGGGTGCTTCTGATTCTCCCCAGGGGAGTCAGGCCTCGTCTCGAGTGGGGGCATGCACGTGCGCTTTCCTCCCGAGCTGCAGCAGTAGTGTCACGCTTCCTGTCACGTGGATCAAGGGATCTGTGGCTTTCCCTCGAGGCTGTCCCTCGAGGCTTTCCCACGAGGCTTTCCCACAGGGCTATGCCACGTGCCACCTTGGTGGAAGTCGATCCTCGGCGTGAAAGACGAGCCGGTGAAGGGAAATGAGGTTCCTCTGGAATGGACTGAGACATCTGGGGGACTCTTGGAATGGTGGCACGACCCTGGAGTTCCTCTCGCCGTTCCTGTTGAGAGGGCCTCCTCTTGAGATGCGACGGGAACGCCGGGAACTCTTTCCCGACGAAGCAGGGAAAGGATCCCTCATCTCGAGCTACGAGGCAGAAACGCGGCTCCTCTGGATGTGGGCGGAACCCTCGTGTTTCCTTTCGAGTGGAGACGGGTATGTCGGGGAACTTCTTGATTTGCACCAAGGGTGTGAAGGACCCTTTCAAAGTTCCAGAGGTGAGGTGTGATCAGCCACGAGACGCCTCAGCGGAAATGGGCCTCATTTCGCCTGGAGGGGAGAACCTCCTGGATTTTCTCGAGTTGCGGCAGGTCTTCTCGAGTTACGACGGGTACCTCAGGGACCCGCTCTGGTGGACTCAGAAAAGGCCAGTCCCCATGCGAGTTGCTAGGGGCCATCTCGGGATTCCTCTCCGGTCCATGCCGGGGTTAAGACCTGGTGTGGAGTCGGGGCCGGAACCTGAGGATTCCTCTCCAGTGTTGCCATGGATCTTGTGGTGCTTCTGAGTCTCCCCAGGGGAGTCAGGCATCGTCTCGAGTGGAGGCATGCAAGTGGGCTTTCCTCCCGAACTGAAGCAGTAGTGTCACGCTTCCTGTCACGTGGATCAAGGGATCTGTGGCTTTCCCTCGAGGCTGTCCCTCGAGGCTTTCCCATGAGGCTTTCCCACAGGGCTGTGCCACGTGCCACCTTGGTGGGAGTCGATCCTCGGCGTGAAACACGAGCCGATGAAGGGAAAAGAGATTCCTCTGGAATGGACTGAGACATCTGGGGGACTCTTGGAATGGTGGCACGACCCTGGAGTTCCTCTCGCCGTTCCTGTTGAGAGGGCCTCCTCTTGAGATGCGACGGGAACGCCGGGAACTCTTTCCCGACGAAGCAGGGAAAGGATCCCTCATCTCGAGCTACGAGGCGGAAACGGGGCTCCTCTGGATGTGGGCGGGACCCTCGTGATTCCTCTCGAGTGGAGACGGCTATGTCGGGGAACTTCTTGATTTGCACCAAGGGTGTGAAGGACCCTTTCGAAGTTCCAGAGGTGAGGTGTGATCAGCCTCGAGACGCCTCAGCGGAAATGGGCCTCATCTCGCCTGGAGGGGAGAACCTCCTGGATTTTCTCGAGTTGCGGCAGGTCTTCCCGAGTTACGAATGGGACCTCAGGGACCCGCTCTGGTGGCCTCAGGAAAGGCCAGTCCCCATGCGAGTTGCTAGGGGCCATCTCGGGATTCCTCTCCCGTCCATGCCGGGGCTTAAGACCTTGTGTGGAGTCGGGGCCGGAACCTGAGGATTCCTCTCCAGTGTTGCCATGGATCTTGGGGTGCTTCTCAGTCTCCCCAGGGGAGTCAGGCCTCGTCTCGTTGGGGCATGCACGTGCGCTTTCCTCCCGAGCTGCAGCAGTACTGTCACGCTTAATGTCACGTGGATCAAGGGATCTGTGGCTTTCCCTCGAGGCTGTCCCTCGAGGCTTTCCCACGAGGCTTTCCCACGGGGCTATGCCACGTGCCACCTTGGTGGGAGTCGATCCTCGGCGTGAAAGTCGAGCCGGTGAAGGGAAAAGAGGTTCCTCTGGAATGGACTGAGACATCTGGGGGACTCTTGGAATGGTGGCACGACCCTGGAGTTCCTCTCGCCGTTCCTGTTGAGAGGGCCTCCTCTTGAGATGCGACGGGAAGGCCGGGAACTCTTTCCCGACGAAGCAGGGAAAGGATCCCTCATCTCGAGCTACGAGGCGGAAACGGGGCTCCTCTGGATGTGGGCGGGACCCTCGTTTTTCCTTTCGAGTGGAGACGGGTATGTCGGGGAACTTCTTGATTTGCACCAAGGGTGTGAAGGACCCTTTCAAAGTTCCAGAGGTGAGGTGTGATCAGCCACGAGACGCCTCAGCGGAAATGGGCCTCATTTCGCCTGGAGGGGAGAACCTCCTGGCTTTTCTCGAGTTGCGGCAGGTCTTCTCGAGTTACGACGGGGACCTCAGGGACCCGCTCTGGTGGCCTCAGGAAAGGCCAGTTCCCATGCGAGTTGCTAGGGCCCATCTCGGGATCCCTCTCCCGTCCATGCCGGGGCTTAAGACCTTGTGTGGAGTCGGGGCCGGAACCTCAGAATTCCTCTCCAGTGTTGCCATGGATCTTGGGGTGCTTCTCAGTCTCCCCAGAGGTGTCAGGCGTCGTCTCGAGTGGGGGCATGCACGTGCGCTTTCCTCCCGAGCTGCAGCAGTAGTGTCACGCTTCCTGTCACGTGGATCAAGGGATCTGTGGCTTTCCCTCGAGGCTGTCCCTCGAGGCTTTCCCACGAGGCTTTCCCACGGGGCTATGCCACGTGCCACCTTGGTGGGAGTCGATCCTCGGCGAGAATGACGAGCCGGTGAAGGGAAAAGAGGTTCCTCTGGAATGGACTGAGACATCTGGGGGACTCTTGGAATGGTGGCACGACCCTGGAGTTCCTCTCGCCGTTCCTGTTCAGAGGGCCTCCTCTTGAGATGCGACGGGAGCGCCGGGAACTCTTTCCCGACGAAACAGGGAAAGGATCCCTCATCTCGAGCTACGAGGCGGAAACGGGGCTCCTCTGGATGTGAGCGGAACCCTCGTGTTTCCTTTCGAGTGGAGACGGGTATGTCGGGGAACTTCTTGATTTGCACCAAGGGTGTGAAGGACCCTTTCAAAGTTCCAGAGGTGAGGTGTGATCAGCCACGAGACGCCTCAGCGGAAATGGGCCTCATTTCGCCTGGAGGGGAGAACCTCCTGGATTTTCTCGAGTTGCGGCAGGTCTTCTCGAGTTACGACGGGGACCTCAGGGACCCGCTCTGGTGGACTCAGGAAAGGCCAGTCCCCATGCGAGTTGCTAGGGGCCATCTCGGGATTCCTCTCCCGTCCATGCCGGGGTTAAGACCTGGTGTGGAGTCGGGGCCGGAACCTGAGGATTCCTCTCCAGTGTTGCCATGGATATTGGGGTGCTTCTGAATCTCCCCAGGGGAGTCAGGCATCGTCTCGAGTGGAGGCATGCAAGTGGGCTTTCCTCCCGAACTGAAGCAGTAGTGTCACGCTTCCTGTCACGTGGATCAAGGGATCTGTGGCTTTCCCTCGAGGCTGTCCCTCGAGGCTTTCCCATGAGGCTTTCCCACAGGGCTGTGCCACGTGCCACCTTGGTGGGAGTCGATCCTCGGCGTGAAACACGAGCCGATGAAGGGAAAAGAGATTCCTCTGGAATGGACTGAGACATCTGGGGGACTCTTGGAATGGTGGCACGACCCTGGAGTTCCTCTCGCCGTTCCTGTTGAGAGGGCCTCCTCTTGAGATGCGACGGGAACGCCCGGAACTCTTTCCCGACGAAGCAGGGAAAGGATCCCTCATCTCGAGCTACGAGGCAGAAACGGGGCTCCTCTGGATGTGGGAGGGACCGTCGTGATTCCTCTCCAGTGGAGATGGGTATGTCGGGGAACTTCTTGATTTGCACCAAGGGTGTGAAGGACCCTTTCGAAGTTCCAGAGGTGAGGTGTGATCAGCCTCGAGACGCCTCAGCGGAAATGGGCCTCATCTCGCCTGGAGGGGAGAACCTCCTGGATTTTCTCGAATTGCGGCAGGTCTTCCCGAGTTACGAATGGGTCCTCAGGGACCCGCTCTGGTGGCCTCAGGAAAGGCCAGTCCCCATGCGAGTTGCTAGGGGCCATCTCGGGATTCCTCTCCCGTCCATGCCGGGGCTTAAGACCTTGTGTGGAGTCGGGGCCAGAACCTGAGGATTCCTCTCCAGTGTTGCCATGGATCTTGGGGTGCTTCTCAGTCTCCCCAGGGGAGTCAGGCCTCGTCTCGAGTGGGGGCATGCACGTGCGCTTTCCTCCCGAGCTGCAGCAGTAGTGTCACGCTTCCTGTCACGTGGATCAAGGGATCTGTGGCTTTCCCTCGAGGCTGTCCCTCGAGGCTTTCCCACGAGGCTTTCCCACGGGGCTGTGCCACGTGCCACCTTGGTGGGAGTCGATCCTCGGCGTGAAAGACGAGCCGGTGAAGGGAAAAGAGGTTCCTCTGGAATGGACTGAGACATCTGGGGGACTCTTGCAATGGTGGCACGACCCTGGAGTTCCTCTCGCCGTTCCTGTTGAGAGGGCCTCCTCTTGAGATGCGACGGGAACGCCGGGAACTCTTTCCCGACGAAGCAGGGAAAGGATCCCTCATCTCGAGCTACGAGGCGGAAACGGGGCTCCTCTGGATGTGGGCGGGACCCTCGTGATTCCTCTCGAGTGGAGACGGGTATGTCGGGGAACTTCTTGATTTGCACCAAGGGTGTGAAGGACCCTTTCGAAGTTCCAGAGGTGAGGTGTGATCAGCCTCGAGACGCCTCAGCGGAAATGGGCCTCATCTCGCCTGGAGGGGAGAACCTCCTGGATTTTCTCGAGTTGCGGCAGGTCTTCCCGAGTTACGAATGGGACCTCAGGGACCCGCTCTGGTGGCCTCAGGAAAGGCCAGTCCCCATGCGAGTTGCTAGGGGCCATCTCGGGATTCCTCTCCCGTCCATGCCAGGGCTTAAGACCTTGTGTGGAGTCGGGGCCGGAACCTGAGGATTCCTCTCCAGTGTTGCCATGGATCTTGGGGTGCTTCTCAGTCTCCCCAGGGGAGTCAGGCCTCGTCTCGTTGGGGCATGCACGTGCGCTTTCCTCCCGAGCTGCAGCAGTAGTGTCACGCTTAATGTCACGTGGATCAAGGGATCTGTGGCTTTCCCTCGAGGCTGTCCCTCGAGGCTTTCCCACGAGGCTTTCCCACGTGGCTATGCCACGTGCCACCTTGGTGGGAGTCGATCCTCGGCGTGAAAGACGAGCCGGTGAAGGGAAAAGAGGTTCCTCTGGAATGGACTGAGACATCTGGGGGACTCTTGGAATGGTGGCACGACCCTGGAGTTCCTCTCGCCGTTCCTGTTGAGAGGGCCTCCTCTTGAGATGCGACGGGAACGCCGGGAACTCTTTCCCGACGAAGCAGGGAAAGGATCCCTCATCTCGAGCTACGAGGCGGAAACGGGGCTCCTCTGGATGTGGGCGGGACCCTCGTGTTTCCTTTCGAGTGGAGACGGGTATGTCGGGGAACTTCTTGATTTGCACCAAGGGTGTGAAGGACCCTTTCAAAGTTCCAGAGGTGAGGTGTGATCAGCCACGAGACGCCTCAGCGGAAATGGGCCTCATTTCGCCTGGAGGGGAGAACCTCCTGGCTTTTCTCGAGTTGCGGCAGGTCTTCTCGAGTTACGACGGGGACCTCAGGGACCCGCTCTGGTGGCCTCAGGAAAGGCCAGTTCCCATGCGAGTTGCTAGGGCCCATCTCGGGATCCCTCTCCCGTCCATGCCGGGGCTTAAGACCTTGTGTGGAGTCGGGGCCGGAACCTCAGGATTCCTCTCCAGTGTTGCCATGGATCTTGGGGTGCTTCTCAGTCTCCCCAGAGGTGTCAGGCATCGTCTCGATTGGGGCATGCACGTGCGCTTTCCTCCCGAGCTGCAGCAGTAGTGTCACCCTTCCTGACACGTGGATCAAGGGATCTGTGGCTTTCCCTCGAGGCTGTCCCTCGAGGCTTTCCCACGAGGCTTTCCCACAGGGCTGTGCCACGTGCCACCTTGGTGTGAGTCGATCCTCGGCGTGAAAGACGAGCCGGTGAAGGGAAAAGAGGTTCCTCTGGAATGGACTGAGACATCTGGGGGACTCTTGGAATGGTGGCACGACCCTGGAGTTCCTCTCGCCGTTCCTGTTGAGAGGGCCTCCTCTTGAGATGCGACGGGAACGCCGGGAACTCTTTCCCGACGAAGCAGGGAAAGGATCCCTCATCTCGAGCTACGAGGCGGAAACGGGGCTCCTCTGGATGTGGGCGGGACCCTCGTGATTCCTCTCGAGTGGAGACGGGTATGTCGGGGAACTTCTTGATTTGCACCAAGGGTGTGAAGGACCCTTTCGAAGTTCCAGAGGTGAGGTGTGATCAGCCTCGAGACGCCTCAGCAGAAATGGGCCTCATCTCGCCTGGAGGGGAGAACCTCCTGGATTTTCTCGAGGTGCGGCAGGTCTTCCCGAGTTACGAATGGGACCTCAGGGACCCGCTCTGGTGGCCTCAGGAAAGGCCAGTCCCCATGCGAGTTGCTAGGGGCCATCTCGGGATTCCTCTCCCGTCCATGCCGGGGCTTAAGACCTTGTGTGGAGTCGGGGCCGGAACCTGAGGATTCCTCTCCAGTGTTGCCATGGATCTTGGGGTGCTTCTCAGTCTCCCCAGGGGAGTCAGGCCTCGTCTCGAGTGGGGGCATGCACGTGCGCTTTCCTCCCGAGCTGCAGCAGTAGTGTCACGCTTCCTGTCACGTGGATCAAGGGATCTGTGGCTTTCCCTCGAGGCTGTCCCTCGAGGCTTTCCCACGAGGCTTTCCCACGGGGCTATGCCACGTGCCACCTTGGTGGGAGTCGATCCTCGGCGTGAAAGACGAGCCGGTGAAGGGAAAAGAGGTTCCTCTGGAATGGACTGAGACATCTGGGGGACTCTTGGAATGGTGGCACGACCCTGGAGTTCCTCTCGCCGTTCCTGTTGAGAGGGCCTCCTCTTGAGATGCGACGGGAAGGCCGGGAACTCTTTCCCGACGAAGCAGGGAAAGGATCCCTCATCTCGAGCTACGAGGCGGAAACGGGGCTCCTCTGGATGTGGGCGGGACCCTCGTTTTCCCTTTCGAGTGGAGACGGGTATGTCGGGGAACTTCTTGATTTGCACCAAGGGTGTGAAGGACCCTTTCAAAGTTCCAGAGGTGAGGTGTGATCAGCCACGAGACGCCTCAGTGGAAATGGGCCTCATTTCGCCTGGAGGGGAGAACCTCCTGGCTTTTCTCGAGTTGCAGCAGGTCTTCTCGAGTTACGACGGGGACCTCAGGGACCCGCTCTGGTGGCCTCAGGAAAGGCCAGTCCCCATGCGAGTTGCTAGGGCCCATCTCGGGATCCCTCTCCCGTCCATGCCGGGGCTTAAGACCTTGTGTGGAGTCGGGGCCGGAACCTGAGGATTCCTCTCCAGTGTTGCCATGGATCTTGGGGTGCTTCTCAGTCTCCCGAGAGGTGTCAGGCATCGTCTCGAGTGGGGGCATGCACGTGCGCTTTCCTCCCGAGCTGCAGCAGTAGTGTCACACTTCCTGTCACGTGGATCAAGGGATCTGTGGCTTTCCCTCGAGGCTGTCCCTCGAGGCTTTCCCACGAGGCTTTCCCACGGGGCTGTGCCACGTGCCACCTTGGTGGGAGTCGATCCTCGGCGTGAAAGACGAGCCGGTGAAGGGAAAAGAGGTTCCTCTGGAATGGACTGAGACATCTGGGGGACTCTTGCAATGGTGGTACGACCCTGGAGTTCCTCTCGCCGTTCCTGTTGAGAGGGCCTCCTCTTGAGATGCGACGGGAACGCCGGGAACTCTTTCCCGACGAAGCAGGGAAAGGATCCCTCATCTCGAGCTACGAGGCGGAAACGGGGCTCCTCTGGATGTGGGCGGGACCCTCGTGATTCCTCTCGAGTGGAGACGGGTATGTCGGGGAACTTCTTGATTTGCACCAAGGGTGTGAAGGACCCTTTCGAAGTTCCAGAGGGGAGGTGTGATCAGCCTCGAGACGCCTCAGCGGAAATGGGCCTCATCTCGCCTGGAGGGGAGAACCTCCTGGATTTTCTCGAGTTGCGGCAGGTCTTCCCGAGTTACGAATGGGACCTCAGGGACCCGCTCTGGTGGCCTCAGGAAAGGCCAGTCCCCATGCGAGTTGCTAGGGGCCATCTCGGGATTCCTCTCCCGTCCATGCCGGGGCTTAAGACCTTGTGTGTAGTCGGGGCTGGAACCTGAGGATTCCTCTCCAGTGTTGCCATGGATCTTGGGGTGCTTCTCAGTCTCCCCAGGGGAGTCAGGCCTCGTCTCGTTGGGGCATGCACGTGCACTTTCCTCCCGAGCTGCAGCAGTAGTGTCACGCTTAATGTCACGTGGATCAAGGGATCTGTGGCTTTCCCTCGAGGCTGTCCCTCGAGGCTTTCCCACGAGGCTTTCCCACGGGGCTATGCCACGTGCCACCTTGGTGGGAGTCGATCCTCGGCGTGAAAGACGAGCCGGTGAAGGGAAAAGAGGTTCCTCTGGAATGGACTGAGACATCTGGGGGACTCTTGGAATGGTGGCACGACCCTGGAGTTCCTCTCGCCGTTCCTGTTGAGAGGGCCTCCTCTTGAGATGCGACGGGAACGCCGGGAACTCTTTCCCGACGAAGCAGGGAAAGGATCCCTCATCTCGAGCTACGAGGCGGAAACGGGGCTCCTCTGGATGTGGGCGGGACCCTCGTGTTTCCTTTCGAGTGGAGACGGGTATGTCGGGGAACTTCTTGATTTGCACCAAGGGTGTGAAGGACCCTTTCAAAGTTCCAGAGGTGAGGTGTGATCAGCCACGAGACGCCTCAGCGGAAATGGGCCTCATTTCGCCTGGAGGGGAGAACCTCCTGGATTTTCTCGAGTTGCGGCAGGTCTTCTCGAGTTACGACGGGGACCTCAGGGACCCGCTCTGGTGGCCTCAGGAAAGGCCAGTTCCCATGCGAGTTGCTAGGGCCCATCTCGGGATCCCTCTCCCGTCCATGCCGGGGCTTAAGACCTTGTGTGGAGTCGGGGCCGGAACCTCAGGATTCCTCTCCAGTGTTGCCATGGATCTTGGGGTGCTTCTCAGTCTCCCCAGAGGTGTCAGGCATCGTCTCGAGTGGGGGCATGCACGTGCGCTTTCCTCCCGAGCTGCAGCAGTAGTGTCACCCTTCCTGTCACGTGGATCAAGGGATCTGTGGCTTTCCCTCGAGGCTGTCCCTCGAGGCTTTCCCACGAGGCTTTCCCACAGGGCTGTGCCACGTGCCACCTTGGTGGGAGTCGATCCTCGGCGTGAAAGACGAGCCGGTGAAGGGAAAAGAGGTTCCTCTGGAATGGACTGAGACATCTGGGGGACTCTTGGAATGGTGGCACGACCCTGGAGTTCCTCTCGCCGTTCCTGTTGAGAGGGCCTCCCCTTGAGATGCGACGGGAACGCCGGGAACTCTTTCCCGACGAAGCAGGGAAAGGATCCCTCATCTCGAGCTACGAGGCAGAAACGGGGCTCCTCTGGATGTGGGCGGGACCCTCGTGATTCCTCTCGAGTGGAGACGGGTATGTCGGGGAACTTCTTGATTTGCACCAAGGGTGTGAAGGACCCTTTCGAAGTTCCAGAGGTGAGGTGTGATCAGCCTCGAGACGCCTCAGCGGAAATGGGCCTCATCTCGCCTGGAGGGGAGAACCTCCTGGATTTTCTCGAGTTTCGGCAGGTCTTCCCGAGTTACGAATGGGACCTCAGGGACCCGCTCTGGTGGCCTCAGGAAAGGCCAGTCCCCATGCGAGTTGCTAGGGGCCATCTCGGGATTCCTCTCCCGTCCATGCCGGGGCTTAAGACCTTGTGTGGAGTCGGGGCCGGAACCTGAGGATTCCTCTCCAGTGTTGCCATGGATCTTGGGGTGCTTCTCAGTCTCCCCAGGGGAGTCAGGCCTCGTCTCGAGTGGGGGCATGCACGTGCGCTTTCCTCCCGAGCTGCAGCAGTAGTGTCACGCTTCCTGTCACGTGGATCAAGGGATCTGTGGCTTTCCCTCGAGGCTGTCCCTCGAGGCTTTCCCACGAGGCTTTCCCACGGGGCTATGCCACGTGCCACCTTGGTGGGAGTCGATCCTCGGCGAGAATGACGAGCCGGTGAAGGGAAAAGAGGTTCCTCTGGAAAGGACTGAGACATCTGGGGGACTCTTGGAATGGTGGCACGACCCTGGAGTTCCTCTCGCCGTTCCTGTTGAGAGGGCCTCCTCTTGAGATGCGACGGGAGCGCCGGGAACTCTTTCCCGACGAAGCAGGGAAAGGATCCCTCATCTCGAGCTACGAGGCGGAAACGGGGCTCCTCTGGATGTGAGCGGAACCCTCGTGTTTCCTTTCGAGTGGAGACGGGTATGTCGGGGAACTTCTTGATTTGCACCAAGGGTGTGAAGGACCCTTTCAAAGTTCCAGAGGTGAGGTGTGATCAGCCACGAGACGCCTCAGTGGAAATGGGCCTCATTTCGCCTGGAGGGGAGAACCTCCTGGCTTTTCTCGAGTTGCAGCAGGTCTTCTCGAGTTACGACGGGGACCTCAGGGACCCGCTCTGGTGGCCTCAGGAAAGGCCAGTCCCCATGCGAGTTGCTAGGGCCCATCTCGGGATCCCTCTCCCGTCCATGCCGGGGCTTAAGACCTTGTGTGGAGTCGGGGCCGGAACCTGAGGATTCCTCTCCAGTGTTGCCATGGATCTTGGGGTGCTTCTCAGTCTCCCGAGAGGTGTCAGGCATCGTCTCGAGTGGGGGCATGCACGTGCGCTTTCCTCCCGAGCTGCAGCAGTAGTGTCACACTTCCTGTCACGTGGATCAAGGGATCTGTGGCTTTCCCTCGAGGCTGTCCCTCGAGGCTTTCCCACGAGGCTTTCCCACGGGGCTGTGCCACGTGCCACCTTGGTGGGAGTCGATCCTCGGCGTGAAAGACGAGCCGGTGAAGGGAAAAGAGGTTCCTCTGGAATGGACTGAGACATCTGGGGGACTCTTGCAATGGTGGTACGACCCTGGAGTTCCTCTCGCCGTTCCTGTTGAGAGGGCCTCCTCTTGAGATGCGACGGGAACGCCGGGAACTCTTTCCCGACGAAGCAGGGAAAGGATCCCTCATCTCGAGCTACGAGGCGGAAACGGGGCTCCTCTGGATGTGGGCGGGACCCTCGTGATTCCTCTCGAGTGGAGACGGGTATGTCGGGGAACTTCTTGATTTGCACCAAGGGTGTGAAGAACCCTTTCGAAGTTCCAGAGGTGAGGTGTGATCAGCCTCGAGACGCCTCAGCGGAAATGGGCCTCATCTCGCCTGGAGGGGAGAACCTCCTGGATTTTCTCGAGTTGCGGCAGGTCTTCCCGAGTTACGAATGGGACCTCAGGGACCCGCTCTGGTGGCCTCAGGAAAGGCCAGTCCCCATGCGAGTTGCTAGGGGCCATCTCGGGATTCCTCTCCCGTCCATGCCGGGGCTTAAGACCTTGTGTGTAGTCGGGGCTGGAACCTGAGGATTCCTCTCCAGTGTTGCCATGGATCTTGGGGTGCTTCTCAGTCTCCCCAGGGGAGTCAGGCCTCGTCTCGTTGGGGCATGCACGTGCACTTTCCTCCCGAGCTGCAGCAGTAGTGTCACGCTTAATGTCACGTGGATCAAGGGATCTGTGGCTTTCCCTCGAGGCTGTCCCTCGAGGCTTTCCCACGAGGCTTTCCCACGGGGCTATGCCACGTGCCACCTTGGTGGGAGTCGATCCTCGGCGTGAAAGACGAGCCGGTGAAGGGAAAAGAGGTTCCTCTGGAATGGACTGAGACATCTGGGGGACTCTTGGAATGGTGGCACGACCCTGGAGTTCCTCTCGCCGTTCCTGTTGAGAGGGCCTCCTCTTGAGATGCGACGGGAACGCCGGGAACTCTTTCCCGACGAAGCAGGGAAAGGATCCCTCATCTCGAGCTACGAGGCGGAAACGGGGCTCCTCTGGATGTGGGCGGGACCCTCGTGTTTCCTTTCGAGTGGAGACGGGTATGTCGGGGAACTTCTTGATTTGCACCAAGGGTGTGAAGGACCCTTTCAAAGTTCCAGAGGTGAGGTGTGATCAGCCACGAGACGCCTCAGCGGAAATGGGCCTCATTTCGCCTGGAGGGGAGAACCTCCTGGATTTTCTCGAGTTGCGGCAGGTCTTCTCGAGTTACGACGGGGACCTCAGGGACCCGCTCTGGTGGCCTCAGGAAAGGCCAGTTCCCATGCGAGTTGCTAGGGCCCATCTCGGGATCCCTCTCCCGTCCATGCCGGGGCTTAAGACCTTGTGTGGAGTCGGGGCCGGAACCTCAGGATTCCTCTCCAGTGTTGCCATGGATCTTGGGGTGCTTCTCAGTCTCCCCAGAGGTGTCAGGCATCGTCTCGAGTGGGGGCATGCACGTGCGCTTTCCTCCCGAGCTGCAGCAGTAGTGTCACCCTTCCTGTCACGTGGATCAAGGGATCTGTGGCTTTCCCTCGAGGCTGTCCCTCGAGGCTTTCCCACGAGGCTTTCCCACAGGGCTGTGCCACGTGCCACCTTGGTGGGAGTCGATCCTCGGCGTGAAAGACGAGCCGGTGAAGGGAAAAGAGGTTCCTCTGGAATGGACTGAGACATCTGGGGGACTCTTGGAATGGTGGCACGACCCTGGAGTTCCTCTCGCCGTTCCTGTTGAGAGGGCCTCCCCTTGAGATGCGACGGGAACGCCGGGAACTCTTTCCCGACGAAGCAGGGAAAGGATCCCTCATCTCGAGCTACGAGGCAGAAACGGGGCTCCTCTGGATGTGGGCGGGACCCTCGTGATTCCTCTCGAGTGGAGACGGGTATGTCGGGGAACTTCTTGATTTGCACCAAGGGTGTGAAGGACCCTTTCGAAGTTCCAGAGGTGAGGTGTGATCAGCCTCGAGACGCCTCAGCGGAAATGGGCCTCATCTCGCCTGGAGGGGAGAACCTCCTGGATTTTCTCGAGTTTCGGCAGGTCTTCCCGAGTTACGAATGGGACCTCAGGGACCCGCTCTGGTGGCCTCAGGAAAGGCCAGTCCCCATGCGAGTTGCTAGGGGCCATCTCGGGATTCCTCTCCCGTCCATGCCGGGGCTTAAGACCTTGTGTGGAGTCGGGGCCGGAACCTGAGGATTCCTCTCCAGTGTTGCCATGGATCTTGGGGTGCTTCTCAGTCTCCCCAGGGGAGTCAGGCCTCGTCTCGAGTGGGGGCATGCACGTGCGCTTTCCTCCCGAGCTGCAGCAGTAGTGTCACGCTTCCTGTCACGTGGATCAAGGGATCTGTGGCTTTCCCTCGAGGCTGTCCCTCGAGGCTTTCCCACGAGGCTTTCCCACGGGGCTATGCCACGTGCCACCTTGGTGGGAGTCGATCCTCGGCGAGAATGACGAGCCGGTGAAGGGAAAAGAGGTTCCTCTGGAAAGGACTGAGACATCTGGGGGACTCTTGGAATGGTGGCACGACCCTGGAGTTCCTCTCGCCGTTCCTGTTGAGAGGGCCTCCTCTTGAGATGCGACGGGAGCGCCGGGAACTCTTTCCCGACGAAGCAGGGAAAGGATCCCTCATCTCGAGCTACGAGGCGGAAACGGGGCTCCTCTGGATGTGAGCGGAACCCTCGTGTTTCCTTTCGAGTGGAGACGGGTATGTCGGGGAACTTCTTGATTTGCACCAAGGGTGTGAAGGACCCTTTCAAAGTTCCAGAGGTGAGGTGTGATCAGCCACGAGACGCCTCAGCGGAAATGGGCCTCATTTCGCCTGGAGGGGAGAACCTCCTGGATTTTCTCGAGTTGCGGCAGGTCTTCTCGAGTTACGACGGGGACCTCAGGGACCCGCTCTGGTGGACTCAGAAAAGGCCAGTCCCCATGCGAGTTGCTAGGGGCCATCTCGGGATTCCTCTCCCGTCCATGCCGGGGTTAAGACCTGGTGTGGAGTCGGGGCCGGAACCTGAGGATTCCTCTCCAGTGTTGCCATGGATCTTGGGGTGCTTCTGAATCTCCCCAGGGGAGTCAGGCATCGTCTCGAGTGGAGGCATGCAAGTGCGCTTTCCTCCCGAACTGAATCAGTAGTGTCACGCTTCCTGTCACGTGGATCAAGGGATCTGTGGCTTTCCCTCGAGGCTGTCCCTCGAGGCTTTCCCATGAGGCTTTCCCACAGGGCTGTGCCACGTGCCACCTTGGTGGGAGTCGATCCTCGGCGTGAAACACGAGCCGATGAAGGGAAAAGAGATTCCTCTGGAATGGACTGAGACATCTGGGGGACTCTTGGAATGGTGGCACGACCCTGGAGTTCCTCTCGCCATTCCTGTTGAGAGGGCCTCCTCGTGAGATGCGACGGGAACGCCGGGACTCTTTCCCGACGAAGCAGGGAAAGGATCCCTCATCTCGAGCTACGAGGCGGAAACGGGGCTCCTCTGGATGTGGGCGGGACCGTCGTGATTCCTCTCGAGTGGAGACGGGTATGTCGGGGAACTTCTTGATTTGCACCAAGGGTGTGAAGGACCTTTTCGAAGTTCCAGAGGTGAGGTGTGATCAGCCTCGAGACGCCTCAGCGGAAATGGGCCTCATCTCGCCTGGAGGGGAGAACCTCCTGGATTTTCTCGAATTGCGGCAGGTCTTCCCGAGTTACGAATGGGACCTCAGGGACCCGCTCTGGTGGCCTCAGGAAAGGCCAGTCCCCATGCGAGTTGCTAGGGGCCATCTCGGGATTCCTCTCCCGTCCATGCCGGGGCTTAAGACCTTGTGTGGAGTCGGGGCCGGAACCTGAGGATTCCTCTCCAGTGTTGCCATGGATCTTGGGGTGCTTCTCAGTCTCCCCAGGGGAGTCAGGCCTCGTCTCGAGTGGGGGCATGCACGTGCGCTTTCCTCCCGAGCTGCAGCAGTAGTGTCACGCTTCCTGTCACGTGGATCAAGGGATCTGTGGCTTTCCCTCGAGGCTGTCCCTCGAGGCTTTCCCACGAGGCTTTCCCACGGGGCTGTGCCACGTGCCACCTTGGTGGGAGTCGATCCTCGGCGTGAAAGACGAGCCGGTGAAGGGAAAAGAGGTTCCTCTGGAATGGACTGAGACATCTGGGGGCTCTTGCAACGGTGGTACGACCCTGGAGTTCCTCTCGCCGTTCCTGTTGAGAGGGCCTCCTCTTGAGATGCGACGGGAAGGCCGGGAACTCTTTCCCGACGAAGCAGGGAAAGGATCCCTCATCTCGAGCTACGAGGCGGAAACGGGGCTCCTCTGGATGTGGGCGGGACCCTCGTGATTCCTCTCGAGTGGAGACGGGTATGTCGGGGAACTTCTTGATTTGCACCAAGGGTGTGAAGGACCCTTTCGAAGTTCCAGAGGTGAGGTGTGATCAGCCTCGAGACGCCTCAGCGGAAATGGGCCTCATCTCGCCTGGAGGGGAGAACCTCCTGGATTTTCTCGAGTTGCGGCAGGTCTTCCCGAGTTTGAATGGGACCTCAGGGACCCGCTCTGGTGGCCTCAGGAAAGGCCAGTCCCCATGCGAGTTGCTAGGGGCCATCTCGGGATTCCTCTCCCGTCCATGCCGGGGCTTAAGACCTTGTGTGGAGTCGGGGCCGGAACCTGAGGATTCCTCTCCAGTGTTGCCATGGATCTTGGGGTGCTTCTCAGTCTCCCCAGGGGAGTCAGGCCTCGTCTCGAGTGGGGGCATGCACGGGCGCTTTCCTCCCGAGCTGCAGCAGTAGTGTCACGCTTAATGTCACGTGGATCAAGGGATCTGTGGCTTTCCCTCGAGGCTGTCCCTCGAGGCTTTCCCACGAGGCTTTCCCACGGGGCTATGCCACGTGCCACCTTGGTGGGAGTCGATCCTCGGCGTGAAAGACGAGCCGGTGAAGGGAAAAGAGGTTCCTCTGGAATGGACTGAGACATCTGGGGGACTCTTGGAATGGTGGCACGACCCTGGAGTTCCTCTCGCCGTTCCTGTTGAGAGGGCCTCCTCTTGAGATGCGACGGGAACGCCGGGAACTCTTTCCCGACGAAGCAGGGAAAGGATCCCTCATCTCGAGCTACGAGGCGGAAACGGGGCTCCTCTGGATGTGGGCGGGACCCTCGTGTTTCCTTTCGAGTGGAGACGGGTATGTCGGGGAACTTCTTGATTTGCACCAAGGGTGTGAAGGACCCTTTCAAAGTTCCAGAGGTGAGGTGTGATCAGCCACGAGATGCCTCAGCGGAAATGGGCCTCATTTCGCCTGGAGGGGAGAACCTCCTGGCTTTTCTCGAGTTGCGGCAGGTCTTCTCGAGTTACGACGGGGACCTCAGGGACCCGCTCTGGTGGCCTCAGGAAAGGCCAGTTCCCATGCGAGTTGCTAGGGCCCATCTCGGGATCCCTCTCCCGTCCATGCCGGGGCTTAAGACCTTGTGTGGAGTCGGGGCCGGAACCTCAGGATTCCTCTCCAGTGTTGCCATGGATCTTGGGGTGCTTCTCAGTCTCCCCAGAGGTGTCAGGCATCGTCTCGAGTGGGGGCATGCACGTGCGCTTTCCTCCCGAGCTGCAGCAGTAGTGTCACGCTTCCTGACACGTGGATCAAGGGATCTGTGGCTTTCCCTCGAGGCTGTCCCTCGAGGCTTTCCCACGAGGCTTTCCCACAGGGCTGTGCCACGTGCCACCTTGGTGGGAGTCGATCCTCGGCGTGAAAGACGAGCCGGTGAAGGGAAAAGAGGTTCCTCTGGAATGGACTGAGACATCTGGGGGACTCTTGGAATGGTGGCACGACCCTGGAGTTCCTCTCGCCGTTCCTGTTGAGAGGGCCTCCCCTTGAGATGCGACGGGAACGCCGGGAACTCTTTCCCGACGAAGCAGGGAAAGGATCCCTCATCTCGAGCTACGAGGCGGAAACGGGGCTCCTCTGGATGTGGGCGGGACCCTCGTGATTCCTCTCGAGTGGAGACGGGTATGTCGGGGAACTTCTTGATTTGCACCAAGGGTGTGAAGGACCCTTTCGAAGTTCCAGAGGTGAGGTGTGATCAGCCTCGAGACGCCTCAGCGGAAATGGGCCTCATCTCGCCTGGAGGGGAGAACCTCCTGGATTTTCTCGAGGTGCGGCAGGTCTTCCCGAGTTACGAATGGGACCTCAGGGACCCGCTCTGGTGGCCTCAGGAAAGGCCAGTCCCCATGCGAGTTGCTAGGGGCCATCTCGGGATTCCTCTCCCGTCCATGCCGGGGCTTAAGACCTTGTGTGGAGTCGGGGCCGGAACCTGAGGATTCCTCTCCAGTGTTGCCATGGATCTTGGGGTGCTTCTCAGTCTCCCCAGGGGAGTCAGGCCTCGTCTCGAGTGGGGGCATGCACGTGCGCTTTCCTCCCGAGCTGCAGCAGTAGTGTCACGCTTCCTGTCACGTGGATCAAGGGATCTGTGGCTTTCCCTCGAGGCTGTCCCTCGAGGCTTTCCCACGAGGCTTTCCCACGTGGCTATGCCACGTGCCACCTTGGTGGGAATCGATCCTCGGCGAGAAAGACGAGTCGGTGAAGGGAAAAGAGGTTCCTCTGGAATGGACTGAGACATCTGGGGGACTCTTGGAATGGTGGCACGACCCTGGAGTTCCTCTCGCCGTTCCTGTTGAGAGGGCCTCCTCTTGAGATGCGACGGGAGCGCCGGGAACTCTTTCCCGACGAAGCAGGGAAAGGATCCCTCATCTCGAGCTACGAGGCGGAAACGGGGCTCCTCTGGATGTGAGCGGGACCCTCGTGTTTCCTTTCGAGTGGAGACGGGTATGTCGGGGAACTTCTTGATTTGCACCAAGGGTGTGAAGGACCCTTTCAAAGTTCCAGAGGTGAGGTGTGATCAGCCACGAGACGCCTCAGCGGAAATGGGCCTCATTTCGCCTGGAGGGGAGAACCTCCTGGCTTTTCTCGAGTTGCGGCAGGTCTTCTCGAGTTACGACGGGGACCTCAGGGACCCGCTCTGGTGGCCTCAGGAAAGGCCAGTCCCCATGCGAGTTGCTAGGGCCCATCTCGGGATCCCTCTCCCGTCCATGCCGGGGCTTAAGACCTTGTGTGGAGTCGGGGCCGGAACCTGAGGATTCCTCTTCAGTGTTGCCATTGATCTTGGGGTGCTTCTCAGTCTCCCGAGAGGTGTCAGGCATCGTCTCGAGTGGGGGCATGCACGTGCGCTTTCCTCCCGAGCTGCAGCAGTAGTGTCACCCTTCCTGTCACGTGGATCAAGGGATCTGTGGCTTTCCCTCGAGGCTGTCCCTCGAGGCTTTCCCACGAGGCTTTCCCAAAGGGCTGTGCCACGTGCCACCTTGGTGTGAGTCGATCCTCGGCGTGAAAGACGAGCCGGTGAAGGGAAAAGAGGTTCCTCTGGAATGGACTGAGACATCTGGGGGACTCTTGGAATGGTGGCACGACCCTGGAGTTCCTCTCGCCGTTCCTGTTGAGAGGGCCTCCTCTTGAGATGCGACGGGAACGCCGGGAACTGTTTCCCGACGAAGCAGGGAAAGGATCCCTCATCTCGAGCTACGAGGCGGAAACGGGGCTCCTCTGGATGTGGGCGGGACCCTCGTGATTCCTCTCGAGTGGAGACGGGTATGTCGGGGAACTTCTTGATTTGCACCAAGGGTGTGAAGGACCCTTTCGAAGTTCCAGAGGTGAGGTGTGATCAGCCTCGAGACGCCTCAGCGGAAATGGGCCTCATCTCGCCTGGAGGGGAGAACTTCCTGGATTTTCTCGAGTTGCGGCAGGTCTTCCCGAGTTACGAATGGGACCTCAGGGACCCGCTCTGATGGCCTCAGGAAAGGCCAATCCCCATGCGAGTTGCTAGGGGCCATCTCGGGATTCCTCTTCCGTCCATGCCGGGGCTTAAGACCTTTTGTGCAGTCGGGGCCGGAACCTGAGGTTTCCTCTCCAGTGTTGCCATGGATCTTGGGGTGCTTCTGAGTCTCCCCATGGGAGTCAGGCCTCCTCTCGAATGGGGGCATGCACGTGCGCTTTCCTCCCGAGCTGCAGCAGTAGTGTCACGGTTCCTGTCACGTGGATCAAGGGATCTGTGGCTTTCCCTCGAGGCTGTCCCTCGAGGCTTTCCCACGAGGCTTTCCCACGGGGCTATGCCACGTGCCACCTTGGTGGGAGTCGATCCTCGGCGTGAAAGACGAGCCGGTGAAGGGAAAAGAGGTTCCTCTGGAATGGACTGAGACATCTGGGGGACTCTTGGAATGGTGGCACGACCCTGGAGTTCCTCTCGCCGTTCCTGTTGAGAGGGCCTCCTCTTGAGATGCGACGGGAACGCCGGGAACTCTTTCCCGACGAAGCAGGGAAAGGATCCCTCATCTCGAGCTACGAGGCGGAAACGGGGCTCCTCTGGATGTGGGCGGGACCCTCGTGTTTCCTTTCGAGTGGAGACGGGTATGTCGGGGAACTTCTTGATTTGCACCAAGGGTGTGAAGGACCCTTTCAAAGTTCCAGAGGTGAGGTGTGATCAGCCACGAGATGCCTCAGCGGAAATGGGCCTCATTTCGCCTGGAGGGGAGAACCTCCTGGCTTTTCTCGAGTTGCGGCAGGTCTTCTCGAGTTACGACGGGGACCTCAGGGACCCGCTCTGGTGGCCTCAGGAAAGGCCAGTTCCCATGCGAGTTGCTAGGGCCCATCTCGGGATCCCTCTCCCGTCCATTCCGGGGCTTAAGACCTTGTGTGGAGTCGGGGCCGGAACCTCAGGATTCCTCTCCAGTGTTGCCATGGATCTTGGGGTGCTTCTCAGTCTCCCCAGAGGTGTCAGGCATCGTCTCGAGTGGGGGCATGCACGTGCGCTTTCCTCCCGAGCTGCAGCAGTAGTGTCACGCTTCCTGACACGTGGATCAAGGGATCTGTGGCTTTCCCTCGAGGCTGTCCCTCGAGGCTTTCCCACGAGGCTTTCCCACAGGGCTGTGCCACGTGCCACCTTGGTGGGAGTCGATCCTCGGCGTGAAAGACGAGCCGGTGAAGGGAAAAGAGGTTCCTCTGGAATGGACTGAGACATCTGGGGGACTCTTGGAATGGTGGCACGACCCTGGAGTTCCTCTCGCCGTTCCTGTTGAGAGGGCCTCCCCTTGAGATGCGACGGGAACGCCGGGAACTCTTTCCCGACGAAGCAGGGAAAAGGATCCCTCATCTCGAGCTACGAGGCGGAAACGGGGCTCCTCTGGATGTGGGCGGGACCCTCGTGATTCCTCTCGAGTGGAGACGGGTATGTCGGGGAACTTCTTGATTTGCACCAAGGGTGTGAAGGACCCTTTCGAAGTTCCAGAGGTGAGGTGTGATCAGCCTCGAGACGCCTCAGCGGAAATGGGCCTCATCTCGCCTGGAGGGGAGAACCTCCTGGATTTTTCTCGAGGTGCGGCAGGTCTTCCCGAGTTACGAATGGGACCTCAGGGACCCGCTCTGGTGGCCTCAGGAAAGGCCAGTCCCCATGCGAGTTGCTAGGGGCCATCTCGGGATTCCTCTCCCGTCCATGCCGGGGCTTAAGACCTTGTGTGGAGTCGGGGCCGGAACCTGAGGATTCCTCTCCAGTGTTGCCATGGATCTTGGGGTGCTTCTCAGTCTCCCCAGGGGAGTCAGGCCTCGTCTCAAGTGGGGGCATGCACGTGCGCTTTCCTCCCGAGCTGCAGCAGTAGTGTCACGCTTCCTGTCACGTGGATCAAGGGATCTGTGGCTTTCCCTCGAGGCTGTCCCTCGAGGCTTTCCCACGAGGCTTTCCCACGTGGCTATGCCACGTGCCACCTTGGTGGGAATCGATCCTCGGCGAGAAAGACGAGTCGGTGAAGGGAAAAGAGGTTCCTCTGGAATGGACTGAGACATCTGGGGGACTCTTGGAATGGTGGCACGACCCTGGAGTTCCTCTCGCCGTTCCTGTTGAGAGGGCCTCCTCTTGAGATGCGACGGGAGCGCCGGGAACTCTTTCCCGACGAAGCACGGAAAGGATCCCTCATCTCGAGCTACGAGGCGGAAACGGGGCTCCTCTGGATGTGAGCGGGACCCTCGTGTTTCCTTTCGAGTGGAGACGGGTATGTCGGGGAACTTCTTGATTTGCACCAAGGGTGTGAAGGACCCTTTCAAAGTTCCAGAGGTGAGGTGTGATCAGCCACGAGACGCCTCAGCGGAAATGGGCCTCATTTCGCCTGGAGGGGAGAACCTCTGGCTTTTCTCGAGTTGCGGCAGGTCTTCTCGAGTTACGACGGGGACCTCAGGGACCCGCTCTGGTGGCCTCAGGAAAGGCCAGTCCCCATGCGAGTTGCTAGGGCCCATCTCGGGATCCCTCTCCCGTCCATGCCGGGGCTTAAGACCTTGTGTGGAGTCGGGGCCGGAACCTGAGGATTCCTCTTCAGTGTTGCCATTGATCTTGGGGTGCTTCTCAGTCTCCCGAGAGGTGTCAGGCATCGTCTCGAGTGGGGGCATGCACGTGCGCTTTCCTCCCGAGCTGCAGCAGTAGTGTCACCCTTCCTGTCACGTGGATCAAGGGATCTGTGGCTTTCCCTCGAGGCTGTCCCTCGAGGCTTTCCCACGAGGCTTTCCCAAAGGGCTGTGCCACGTGCCACCTTGGTGTGAGTCGATCCTCGGCGTGAAAGACGAGCCGGTGAAGGGAAAAGAGGTTCCTCTGGAATGGACTGAGACATCTGGGGGACTCTTGGAATGGTGGCACGACCCTGGAGTTCCTCTCGCCGTTCCTGTTGAGAGGGCCTCCTCTTGAGATGCGACGGGAACGCCGGGAACTGTTTCCCGACGAAGCAGGGAAA
>NW_026292543.1:0-8048 GCF_023091745.1 Budorcas taxicolor
TCCCGTCGCATCTCAAGAGGAGGCCCTCTCAACAGGAACGGCGAGAGGAACTCCAGGGTCGTGCCACCATTCCAAGAGTCCCCAGATGTCTCAGTCCATTCCAGAGGTACCCTCTTTTCCCTTCACCGGCTCGTCTTTCACGGCGATGATCGACTCACACCAAGGTGGCACTTGGCACAGCCCTGTGGAAAGCCTCGTGGGAAGCCTCGAGGAAAGCCACAGATTCCTTGATCCACGTGAGAGGAAGCATGACACTACTGCTGCAGCTCGGGATGGAAGCGCACGTGCATGCCCCCACTCGAGACGAGGCCTGACTCCCCTGGGGATACTCAGAGGCACCCCAAGATCCATGTCAACACTGGAAAGGAATCCTCAGGTTCCGGCCCCGACTCCACACAAGGTCTTAGGCCCCGGCATCGACGGGAGAGGAATCCCGAGATGGCCCCTAGCAACTCTCATGGGGACTGGCCCTTCCTGAGGCCACCAGAGCGGGTCCCTGAGGTCCCCGTCGTAACTCGAGAAGACCTGCCGCAACTCGAGAAAATCCAGGAGGATCTCTCCTCCAGGCGAGAGGAGGCCCATTTCGCAGAGGCTTCTCGGGGCTAATCACACCTCACCTCTGGAACGTCGAAAGGGTCCTTCACACCCTGGGTGCAACTCAAGATGTTGGCCGACATACCCGTCTCCACTCGAGAGGAAACACGAGGGTCCCGCCCACATCCAGAGGAGCCCCGTTTCTGCTCATAGCTCGAGATGAGGGATCCTATCCCTGCTTCGTCGGGAAAGAGTTCCCGGCGTTCCCGTCGCATCTCAAGAGGAGGCCCTCTCAACAGGAACAGCGAGAGGAACTCCAGGGTCGTGCCACCATTCCAAGAGTCCCCTAGATGTCTCAGTCCATTCCAGAGGAAACTCTTTTCCCTTCACCGGCTCGTCTTTCACGCCGAGGATCGACTCACACCAAGGTGGCACGTGGCACGGCCCTGTGGGAAAGCCTCGAGGGAAAGCCTCGAGGGAAAGCCACAGATCCCTTGATCCACGTGACAGGAAGCATGACACTACTGCTGCAGCTCGGGAGGAAAGCGCACGTGCATGCCCCCACTCGAGACGAGGCCTGACTCCCCTGGGGAGACTCAGAAGCACCCCAAGATCCATGGCAACACTGGAGAGGAATCCTCAGGGTCCAGCCCCGACTCCACACAAGGTCTTAGGCCCCAGCATGGACGGGAGAGGAATCCCGAGAGGGCCCCTAGCAACTCGCATGGGGACTGGCCTTTCCTGAGGCCACCAGAGCGGGTCCCTGAGGTCCCCGTCGTAACTCGAGAAGACCTGCCCCAACTCGAGAAAATCCAGGAGGTTCTCCCCTCCAGGCGAGATGAGGCCCATTTCTGCTGAGGCGTCTCCAGGCTGATCACACATCACCTCTAGAACTTCGAGAGGGTCTTTCACACCCTTGGTGCAAATCAAGAAGCTCCCCGACATACCCGTCCCCACTCGAGAGGAAACACGAGGGTCCCGCCCACATCCAGAGCAGCCCCGTTTCCGCCTCATAGCTCGAGATGAGGGATCCTTTCCCTGCTTCGTCGGGAAAGAGTTCCGGGGTTCCCGTCGCATCTCAAGAGGAGGCCCTCTCAAAAGGAACGGCGAGAGGAACTCCAGGGTCGTGCCACCATTCCATGAGTCCCCCAGATGTCTCAGTCCATTCCAGAGGAACCTCTTTGCCCTTCACCGGCTCATCTTTCATGCCAAGGATCGACTCACACCAAGGTGGCACGTGGCACGGCCCTGTGGGAAAGCCTCGAGGGAAAGCCTCGAGGGAAAGCCACAGATCCCTTGATCCACGTGACAGGAAGCGTGACACTACTGCTGCAGCTCGGGAGGAAAGCGCACGTGCATGCCCCCACACGAGACGAGGCCTGACTCCCCTGGGGAGACTCAGAAGCACCCCGAGATCCATGGCAACACTGGAGAGGAATCCTCAGGGTCCGGCCCCGACTCCACACAAGGTCTTAGGCCCCGACATGGACGGGAGAGGAATCCCGAGAGGGCCCCTAGCAACTCGCATGGGGACGGGCCTTTCTTGAGGCCACCAGAGCGGGTCCCTGAGGTCCCCGTCGTAACTCGAGAAGACCTGCCGCAACTCGAGAAAATCCAGGAGGTTCTCCCCTCCAGGCGAGATGAGGCCCATTTCCGCTGAAGCTTCTCGAGGCTGATCACACCTCACCTCTGGAACTTCGAATGGGTCCTTCACACCCTTGGTGCAAATCAAGAAGTTCCGCGACATACCCGTCTCCACTCGAGAGGAAAGACGAGGGTCCCGCCCACATCCAGAGGTGCCCCGTTTCCGCCTGGTACTTCGAGATGAGGCATCCTTTCTCTGCTTCGTCGGGAATGAGGTCCCGGCGTTCCCGTCGCATCTCAAGAGGAGGCCCTCTCAACAGGATCGGCGAGAGGAACTCCAGGGTCGTACCACCATTCCAAGAGTCCCCAAGATGTCTCAGTCCATTCCAGTGGAACCTCTTTTCCCTTCACCGGCTCGTCTTTCACGCCGAGGATCGATTCACACCAAGGAGTCACGTGGCACAGCCCTGTGGGAAAACCTCGTGGGAAAGCCTCGAGGGAAAGCCACAGATCACTTGATCCACGTGACAGGGAGCGTGACACTACTGCTGCAGCTCGGGAGGAAAGCGCACGTGCATGCCCCCACTCGAGACGAGGCCTGACTCCCCTGGGGAGACTCAGAAGCACCCCAAGATCCATGGCAACACTGGAGAGGAATCCTCAGGGTCCGGCCCCGACTCCACACAAGGTCTTAGGCCCCAGCATGGACGGGAGAGTAATCCCGAGAGGGCCCCTAGCAACTCGCATGGGGACTGGCTTTTCCTGAGGCCACCAGAGCAGGTCCCTGAGGTCCCCGTCGTAACACGAGAAGACCTGCTGCAACTCGAGAAAATCCAGGAGGTTCTCTCCTCCAGGCGAGATGAGGCCCATTTCCGCTGAGGCGTCTCGAGGCTGATCACACCCCACCTCTGGAACTTCGAAAGGGTCCTTCACACCCTTGGTGCAAATCAAGAAGCTCCCCGACATACCCGTCTCCACTCGAGAGGAAACAGGAGGGTCCCGACCACACCCAGAGGAGCCCCGTTTCCGCCTCATAGCTCGAGATGATGGATTCTTTCCCTGCTTCTTCGGGAAAGAGTTCCCGGCGTTCCCGTCGCATCTCAAGAGGAGGCCCTCTCAACAGGAACAGCGAGAGGAACTCCAGGGTCGTGCCCCCATTCCAAGAGTCCCCCAGATGTCTCAGTCCATTACAGAGGAATCTCTTTTCCCTTCACCGGCTCGTCTTTCACGCCGAGGATCGACTCACACCAAGGTGGCACGTGGCACGGCCCTGTGGGAAAGCCTCGAGGGAAAGCCTCGATGGAAAGCCACAGATCCCTTGATCCACGTGACAGGAAGCGTGACACTACTGCTGCAGCTCGGGAGGAAAGCGCACGTGCATGCCCCCACTCGAGACGAGGCCTGACTCCCCTGGGGAGACTCAGAAGCACCCCAAGATCCATGGCAACACTGGAGAGGAATCCTCAGGGTCCAGCCCCGACTCCACACAAGGTCTTAGGCCCCGGCATTGACGGGAGAGGAATCCCGAGAGGGCCCCAAGCAACTCGCATGGGGACTGGCCTTTCCCGAGGCCACCAGAGCGGGTCCCTGAGGTCCCCGTCATAACTCGAGAAGACCTGCCGCAACTCGAGAAAATCCAGGAGGTTCTCCCCTCCAGGCGAGATGAGGCCCATTTCCCCTGAGGCTTCTCGAGGCTGATCACACCTCACCTCTGGAACTTCGAAAGGGTCCTTCACACCCTTGGTGCTAATCAAGAAGTTCCGCGACATACCCGTCTCCACTCGAGAGGAAACTCGAGGGTCCCGCCGACATCCATTGGAGCCCCGTTTCCGCCTGGTAGCTCGAGATGAGGCATCCTTTCCCTGCTTCGTCGGGAAAGAGGTCCAGGCGTTTCCGTCGCACCTCAAGAGGAGGCCCTCTCAACAAGAACGGCGAGAGGAACTCCAGGGTCGTGCCACCATTCCAAGAGTCCCCCAGATGTCTCAGTCCATTCCAGAGGAACCTCTTTTCCCTTCACCGGCTCGTCTTTCACGCCGAGGATCGACTCACACCAAGGTGGCACGTGGCACGGCCCTGTGGGAAAGTCTCGAGGGAAAGCCTCGAGGGAAAGCCACAGATCCCTTGATCCACGTGACAGGAAGCGTGACACTACTGCGGCAGCTCTGGAGGAAAGCGCACGTGCATGCCCCCCTCGAGACGAGGCCTGACTCCCCAGGGGAGACTCAGAAGCACCCCAAGATCCATGGCAACACTGGAGAGAAATCCTCAGGGTCCGGCCCCGACTCCACACAAGGTCTTAGGCCCCGGCATGGACGGGAGAGGAATCCCGAGAAGGCCCCTAGCAACTCGCATGGGGACTGGCCTTTCCTGAGGCCACCAGAGCGGGTCCCTGAGGTCCCCGTCGTAACTCGAGAAGACCTGCCGCAACTCGAGAAAATCCAGGAGGTTCTCCCCTCCAGGCGAGATGAGGCCCATTTCCGCTGAGGCTTCTCGAGGCTGATCACACCTCACCTCTGGAACTTCGAAAGGGTCCTTAATACCCTTGGTGCAAATCAAGAAGTTCCCCGACTTACCCGTCTCCACTCGAGAGGAAACACGAGGGTCCCGCCCACATCCAGAGGAGCCCCGTTTCCGGCTCGTAGCTCGAGATGAGGGATCCTTTCCCTGCTTCGTCGGGAAAGAGTTCCCGGCGTTCCCGTCGCATCTCAAGAGGACTCCCTCTCAACAGGAACGGCGAGAGGAACTCCAGGTTCGTGCCACCATTCCAATAGTCCCCCAGATGTCTCAGTCCATTCCAGAGGAACCTCTTTTCACTTCACCGGCTCGTCTTTCACGGCGAGGATCGACTCACACCAAGGTGGCACCTGGCACAGCCCTGTGGGAAAGGCTCGAGGGAAAGCCACAGATCCCTTGATCCACGTGACAGGAAGCCTGACCCTACTGCTGCAGATAGGGAGGGAAGCGCACGGGCATGGCCCCACTCGAGACGAAGCCTGACTCCCCTGGTGAGACTCAGAGGCACCCCAAGATCCATGTCAACACTGGAGAGGAATCCTCAGGTTGCGGCCCCGACTCCACACAAGGTCTTAGGCCCCGGCATCGACGGGAGAGGAATCCCGAGATGGCCCCTAGCAATTCGCATGGTGTCTGGCCCTTCCTGAGGCCACAAGAGCGGGTCCCTGAGGTCCCCGTCGTAACTCGAGAAGACCTGCCGCAACTCGAGAATATCCAGGAGGTTCTCCCCTGCAGGCGAGAGGAGGCCCATTTCCGCAGAGGCTTCACAGGGCTAATCACACCTCAACTCTGGAACGTCGAAAGGGTCCTTCACACCCTGGGTGCAACTCAAGAAGTTCCCCGACATACCCGTCTCCACTCGAGAGGAAACACGAGGGTCCCGCCCACGTCCAGAGGAGCCCCGTTTCTGCCTAGTAGCTCGAGGTGACGGATCCTTTCCCTGCTTCGTCGGGAAAGAATTCCCGGCGTTCCCGTCGCATCTCAAGAGGAGGCCCTCTCTACAGGAACGGCGAGAGGAACTCCAGGGTCGTGCCACCATTCCAAGAGTCCCCCAAATGTCTCAGTCCATTCCAGAGGAACCTCTTTTCCCTTCACCGGCTCGTCTTTCACGCCGAGGATCGACACACACCAAGGTGGCACTTTGCACAGCCCTGTGGGAAAGCCTCGTGGGAAAGCCTCGAGGGAAAGCCTCGATGCAAAGCCACAGATCCCTTGATCCACGTGAGAGGAAGCGTGACACTACTGCTGCTGCTCCGGAGGGAAGCGCACGTGCACGCCCCCACTCGAGACGAGGCCTGACTCCCCTGGGGAGACTCAGAGGCACCCCAAGATCCATGTCAACACGGGAGAGGAATCCTCAGGTTCCGGCCCCGACTCCACTCAAGGTCTTAGGCCCCGGCATCGACGGGAGAGGAAACCCGAGATGGCCCCTAGCAACTCGCATGGTGCCTGGCCCTTCCTGAGGCCACAAGAGCGGGTCCCTGAGGTCCCCGTCGTAACTCGAGAAGACCTGCCGCAACTCGAGAATATCCAGGAGGTTCTCCCCTGCAGGCGAGATGAGGCCCATTTCCGCAGAGGCTTCACAGGGCTAATCACACCTCAACTCTGGAACGTCGAAAGGGTCCTTCACACCCTGGGTGCAACTCAAGAAGTTCCCCGACATACCCGTCTCCACTCGAGAGGAAACACGAGGGTCCCGCCCACATCCAGAGGAGCCCGGTTTCCGCCTCGTAGCTCGAGGTGAGGAATCCTTTCCCTGCTTCGTCGGGAAAGAATTCCCGGCGTTCCCGTCGCATCTCAAGAGGAGGCCCTCTCAACAGGAACGGCGAGAGGAACTCCAGGGTCGTGCCACCATTCCAAGAGTCCCCCGGATGTCTCAGTCCATTCCAGAGGAACCTCTTTTCACTTCACCGGCTCGTCTTTCACGCCGAGGATCGACTCACTCCAAGGTGGCGTTTGGCACGGCCCTGTGGGAAAGCCTCGTGGGAAAGCCTCGAGGGAAAGCCTCGAGGGAAAGCCACAGATCCCTTGAGACACGTGACAGGAAGCGTGACACTACTGCTGCATCTCGGGAGGGAAGGGGACGTGCATTCCCCCACTCGAGACGAGTCCTGACTCCCCTGGGGAGACTGAGATGCACCCCAAGATCCATGTCAACACGGGAGAGGAATCCTCAGGTTCCGGCCCTGACTCCACACAAGGTCTTAGGCCCCGGCATCGACGGGAGAGGAATCCCGAGATGGCCCCTAGCAACTCGCATGGGGCCTGGCCTTTCCTGAGGCCACCAGAGCGGGTCCGTGAGGTCCCCGTCGTAACTTGAGAAGACCTGCCGCAACTCGAGAATATCCAGGAGGTTCTCCCCTGCAGGCGAGATGAGGCCCATTTGCGCAGAGGCGTCTCGGGGCTAATCACACCTCACCTCTGGAACGTCGAAAGGGTACTTCACACCCTTGGTGCAACTCAAGAAGTTCCCCGACATACCCGTCTCCACTCGAGAGGAAACACGAGGGTCCCGCCCACATCCAGAGGAGCCCCGTTTCCGCCTCAGACTCGAGATGAGGGATCCTTTCCCTGCTTCGTCGGGAAAGAATTCCCGGCGTTCCCGTCGCATCTCAAGAGGAGGCCCTGTCAACAGGAACAGCGAGAGGAACTCCAGCGTCGTGCCACCATTCCATGAGTCCCCCAGACGTTTCAGTCCATTCCAGAGGAACCTCATTCCCCTTCACCGGCTCGTCTTTCACGCCGAGGATCGACTCACACCAAGGTGGCACGTGGCACAGCCCTGTGGGAAAGCCTCGTGGGAAAGCCTCGAGGGAAAGCCTCGAGGGAAAGGCACAGATCCCTTGATCCACGTGACAGGAAGCTTGACCCTACTGCTGCAGCTCGGGAAGAAAGCGCACGTGCATGACCCCACTCGAGACGAGGTCTGACTCCCCTGGGGAGACTCAGAGGCACCCTAAGTTCCATGTCAACACTGGAGAGGAATCCTCAGGTTCCGGCCCCGTCTCCTCACAGTGTCTTAGGCCCCGGCATCGACGGGAGAGGAATCCCGAGTTGGCCCCGAGCAACTCGCATGGGGACTGGCCTTTCCCGAGGCCACCAGAGCGGGTCCCTGAGGTCCCCGTCGTAACTCGAGAAGACCTGCTGCAACTCGAGAAAATCCAGGAGGTTCTCCCCTCCAGGCGAGATGAGGCCCATTTCCCCTGAGGCGTCTCGATGCTAATCACACCTCACCTCTGGAACTTCGAAAGGGTCCTTCACAGCCTTGGTGAAACTCAAGAAGTTCCCCGACATACCCGTCTCCACTCGAGAGGAAACACGAGGGTCCCGCCCACATCCAGAGGAGCCCCGTTTCCTCCTCGTAGCTCGAGATGAGGGATCCTTTCATTGCATCGTCGGGTAAGAATTCCCGGCGT